>NC_041402.2:91710524-91770524 GCF_900747795.2 Erpetoichthys calabaricus
ACACGCATTGAGTTCATCTGCTGGTCCCTCGTGGAATAACTGGTAATGTTTGACTAAAATCTACAGCGAGTAAAACGACATTACCTCCTATGTTTTTTTTTTTACGATCTCTGAGATCTTGCTTTTTTCGGTTCAAGGCTTCATAAGCTCTTTTTTGTTGTATGGTGTACTTATCCCAAACCATCATCTTTGATGTTGCAAGACTTTCGCCTTGTATGTAGATCGGGGGTAATTACATTCATTGCATTCCTAGTCTGAATCACAATCTGATTGTATGGGTGGTTACCTGGCACTGTAGGGTTGCCACCCGTCCTTTAAAATACGGAATCGTGCCGCATTTGAGAATGAAATTGCGCGTCCCGTTTTGAATCAATACTGGACGGGATTTGTCCCGTATTTTTTTAATCATTTTTTTTAAAGCAGCGTCTCATGCAAATCATCCCACACGCATTTTATGAAGATGCCTCCTTTCCTACTTTTGATTGGGTAATACTTGATGTCATCGTTAGTTTGATTGGTCTTTTTAACTGTCCAGTGAGGAGGGCGTGTCTTTTAAGTAGAGTCTGCAAAGTGTTGGCACTGAGATGTGGCGTCCGCGCCAGAGTTGAAGCCCCTAACGTTGCGGTCAGCAAGTCGGCTAACATCCGCCATGTGCCGTCTTTCAGTTGCGAGAAGCAGATCATAGAATGGTTGAAACTGTTGCCCCTAAAGTTGCGCCACGGCGTGTGGTTCGTTTATACCTCGTGTCTTCTCATTAAACTTTTATCTCGCGAATATGTTATTGCAATCCGCAGCGGGAGCGTTTCTATAAACTTAATTTAAACTTACGTTTTACACCGTGCTTTGTTTCCCTTATGAACATGCTTGTATGCTTCACTCGCTCCCTTCTCAATTGTTTAATTAATTTTTTGCTCTTCGCTGTTTGCAGCTCTTCCTTCATTTCCCCCTACTTCGTTCTTTTATCTCGCGAATATGTTATTGCAATCCTTAACAGGAGCGTTTCAATAAACTGATTGAAAATAGTTTTGCATTTACCTTTTTAGTAAAGGCGAGCTTTTAAGCCTGAGAAATCACCCCGTAAATGCACACGTTTAATTGCACATGTGTTAATATGTATGGTTACACAGTATTAAAAGACAGTGAACAACGTCAGTTACCTTTGTTCCCCGCGTTTGATAAAAGGCGAGCTTTTAAGCCTGAGAAATCACCCCGTAAATGCACACGTTTAATTGCACATGTGTTAATATGTATGCTTACACAATATTAAAAAACAGTCAAAAATTAACGTCATTTACCTTCGTTCCCGCGTTTGACTCATGCTGTAAATCTCTTCCTTGTTTTTAGTTCACGTGATTACGTAGGAGGCGTGATGACGCGATACGTGACTCCACCTCCTCCATTACAGTGTATGGACAAAAAAAATGTTCCAGTTATGACCATTACGCGTAGAATTTCGAAATGAAACCTGCCTAACTTTTGTAAGTAAGCTGTAAGGAATGAGCCTGCCAAATTTCAGCCTTCCACCTACACGGGAAGTTCGAGAATTAGTGATGAGTGAGTCAGTCACTCAGTCAGTCAGTCAGTCAGTCAGTCAGTCAGTCAGTCAGTGAGTCAGTGAGGGCTTTGCCTTTTATTAATATGTATAGATATACAATGAGTCAGACGTCAGTACCTGCATCTTTTCCTCTTACGTTAATTCCTTGCTGTATATTACAGTAAATGTCTTCAGAGGGCATGTTCAGTGATGAAGATCTTTAAGAAAAGTAAGCAAAAAAATAATCAACAAGTGTCAATTGTAGAGGAAGTACAGTGCTTAAAAATATAGAACTCAAATCACAATATGGCACTTAAAAGTGAAATAGTTTTGCTTTAATTGATTATTTCCAGCATTATTTAAAATAACACATCATCTTGGCCTAAAAAATGTGGGAAAATAAACTGAGTATTACATTTTTTAAGATGAAGAACAAACCTCTCAGGTCTAAAATGTAAACTCTTCTAAAAAGTACAAAAACTAAACATATTACAATGTTTTTTTAAATTATTATTTATTTATTTATTTTTGGCTTACTCATGGTAATTTTTAGTTAGCAAAAAGTCTGAATTAGCATAAGCTGCTCTATTTTAGCGTGTTCATAAGTAAAGAAGTGATTTACTTCATTAGGTAATACATAATAAACAGTTACATCAGATATTGAAATATTAAAATGTTTGCTTCAGTCTAAATATTCTCAATTGTAATAGAAATTGTCATTTTTCATCCTCTGATAGAGGTCTATAGAGGGCTTGATCCCTAGTAAAGGATCAAAAATCAAACCTAACATCATATTCATCACTACTGACCTTGAAATGGTTTAAAACAATATTCCACTTGCTTATAATTCAAATTTGTCATTTCTAACTTTCTGCCAGTGGCTCTTAGAAAGCTAGGACCACCAATAAGTGAGTTCATAAATCAAGTGCATGCAATCTTAAAAGAAAGAACTGGTAAAAAAGTGAAATCAAGTGTAAAATTTATTAATATTTATTAAAAGACTAATTTGCAGTTAATGTGAACTTCTCAATGAGGCAAAGAGGAAAACATTCATTAATTGTTCCTGGCATGCCTGAACTCAAAATATTTTTAAAAATTTAAGATGCATTACTTTCCAGATTATCCATATAAACAAAATATTTAAAAATGATCTTCCCCTTTACAATGTTTTAATTAATAAAATAAATTTTAAATTAGAAGTACTTTTTGACTAAGAAAAGAAATGTGAACTCAGCAAAGTTCAAAGAAGAATTCAGATAGATAGATAGATAGATAGATAGATAGATAGATAGATAGATAGATAGATAGATAGATAGATAGATAGATAGATAGATAGATAGATAGATACTTTATTGATCCCAGGGGGAAATTCACATTCTCCAGCAGCAGCATACTGATACAAAAAAACAATATTAAATTAAAGATTGATAATAATGCAGGTAAAAACAGACAATAACTTTTTTTTTTTTTTTTAATATTTTTATTTTATTAATTTTCATTGTAATCATTCCATACAAACAGATCAATTTATAACCCAACAAATTTGAAGACTAATCAAACCCCACCCCTGAGAAGGAGAGCTTAGCTAAAGGAAAATTGCTTTAGGCTTTTTAATAAGGCAACATTAAACAAAAGAAAGGGAGAAGTGAATATCTATGTAAATAAGAGATGGAGAAGGGAGTTAAATGCAATAATAGTTATTTCTCTTATTCTAAAATAATATTGATTAAATCCTGCCATGTTTTGAAAAAATGTTGTACAGATCCTCTAACTGAAAATTAGATTTTTTCCAATTTCAAATAATATAAAACATCGGTTTCCCACTGACTTATAAGAGGAGAATTAGGATTCTTCCAATTTAACAAAATAAGTCTGCGTGCCAAGAGTGTAGTGAAGTGTAGTGAATGCAATCACAGTTTGCTTGTCCTTCTCCAATTCAAGTCCATCTGGAAGAACACCGAACACAACTGTTAATGGGTTAGGAGGGATTGTGATACCAAGGCTGTCTGAGAGGCACTTAAAAATTTTTGTCCAAAATGATGTTAGTTTAGTGCAGGCCCAAAACATGTGACCCAGTGAGGCAGGGGCTTGGTTGCAGCGTTCGCAGGTTGGATCCTGCCCTGGAAACATTTTGGACAGTTTTAAGCGAGACAGATGGGCTCGATATATAATTTTTAGTTGAATAATTCTATGCTTTGCGCATATAGAACTCGAGTGAATTCTCTGCTTTGCTACCTTCCACTCCTTTCTGATATATTGATTAAGAGATCTTCTTCCCAATGTCCTCTTGGATCTTTGAAAGGTAGGGACTCTAATAAGATTTTATATATTGCGGAAATAGTGTTTGTTTCCTCGAAATTGAGCAGTATTTTTTCCAGCATTGTGGAGGGTGCAAGGTGGAGGAAATCGGGCAATTTCTGTTTAACAAAATTTCTAATTTGAAGATAGTAAAAGAAATGTGTAGCTGGGAGGTTGAATTTTGAAAGTAATTGTTCAAAAGATGTAAATATGTTGTCTATATAAAGATCTCTGAGTATTTTAATCCCAAAACTTTTCCAGGTATTAAAAACTGGATATACTTGCGAAGGTTGAAAGAGACAATAACTTTTTATAATGTTAATGTTTACCCCCCCCCCGGGTGGAATTGAAGAGTCCCATAGTTTGGGGGAGGAACGATCTTCTCAGTCTGTCAGTGGAGCAGGACAGTGACAGCAGTCTGTCGCTGAAGCTACTCTTCTGTCTGGAGATGACACTGTTTAGTGGATGCAGTGGATTCTCCATAATTGACAGGAGCCTGCTTAGCGCCCGTCGCTCTGCCACAGATGTCAAACTGTCCAGCTCCATGTCTACAATAGAGCCTGCCTTCCTCACCAGTTTGTCCAGGCATGAGGCATCCCTCTTCTTTATGCTGCCTCCCCAGCACACCACCGCATAGAAGAGGGCGCTCACCACAACCGTCTGATAGAACATCTGCAGCATCTTATTGCAGATGTTGAAGGACACCAGCCTTCTAAGGAAGTATAACCGGCTATGTCCTTTCTTACACAGAGCATCAGTATTGGCAGTCCAGTCAAATTTATCATCCAGCTGCACTCCCAGGTATTTATAGGTCTGCACCATCTGCACACAGTCACCTCTGATGATCACGGGGTCCATGAGTGGTCTGGGCCTCCTAAAATCCACCACCAGCTCCTTGGTTTTGCTGGTGTTCAGGTGTAGGTGGTTTGAGTCGCACCATTTAACAAAGTCATTGATTAGGTCCATGTACTCCTCCTCCTGCCCACTCCTGTTGCAGCCCACGATAGCAGTGTCATCAGCGAACTTTTGCATGTGGCAGGACTCCGAGTTGTATTGGAAGTCCGATGTATATAGGCTGAACAGGACTGGAGAAAGTACAGTCCCCTGTGGCGCTCCTGTGCTGCTGACCACAATGTCAGAGGTGCAGTTCCAAAAACGCTCATACTGAGGTCTGTCTTTAAGATAGTCCACGATCTATGCCACCAGGTATGAATCTACTCCCATCTCTGTCAGCTTGTCCCTAAGGAGCAGAGGTTGGATTGTGTTGAAGGCGCTAGAGAAGTCTAGAAACATAATTCTTACAGCACCACTGCCTCTGTCCAAGTGGGAGAGGAATCGGTGTAGCATATAGATGATGGCATCCTCCGCTCCCACCTTCTCCTGATATGCAAACTGCAGAGGGTTGAGGGCGTGTTGAACCTGTGGCCTCAGGTGGTGAAGCAGCAGCCTCTCCATGGTCTTCATCACATGTGATGTCAGAGCAACAGGCCGGAAGTCATTCAGCTCACTAGGACGTGATACCTTTGGGACTGGGGTGATGCAAGATGTTTTCCAAAACCTCGGGACTCTCCCCTGTTCCAGGCTCAGGTTGAAGATGCGCTGTAGAGGACCCCCCAGCTCCGATGCAAAGACCTTCAGCATTCATGGCAATACTACATCTGGACCCGCTGCTTTGTTTGCACGAAGTCTCCTCAGCTCTCTGCTCACCTGCGCTGTTGTAATTGTGGGTGGGGATGTCTCTCCTATGCTGGTATCAGCAGAAGGATGTGTGGAGGGTGCAGTACTCCAAGGTGAGAGTGAGAGTGGGTTAGGGTGGTCAAACCTGTTAAAGAAGTTGTTCATGTGGTTTGCTCTCTTAACGTCTCTCTCGATGGTGGCTCCCCGCTTCGAGCTGCAGCCAGTGATGATCTTCATCCCATCCCACACTTCCTTCATGCTGTTATTCTGCAACTTCTGTTCCAGCTTTCTCCTGTACTGCTCCTTTGCCACCCTGAGCTGGACTCGGAGTTCCTTCTGCACGTGCTTGAGCTTATGCTGATCACCGCCTTTAAAAGCCCTTTTCTTCTGGTTCAAAGGCCCTTGATGTCACTTGTAATCCATGGCTTGTTGTTAGCATAGCAGCGTACAGTTCTTACTGGAACTACAATGTACATACAGAAGTTGATGTAGTCCAGTGCAGGATTTACGTATAAGCTACACAAGCTATAGCTTAGGGCCCCCGCCTTCTTGGGGGCCCCCAAAACAAATTGTCCGAGTGAGCAATTGTCATATATACTTAATATACTACAGCATTATTTGTCCCAATCAGGCCCAGCCTTAGGCATAGGCGAAGTAGGCGACCGCCTAGGGGCCCAGCGTCCGGGGGGCCCCGGATTGACTCCTTGGTCTAATTTTCATGCATTTCACAGAGCTTCCAGGGGGGCTCCGCCCCCCTCAGGGGGCCCCTGGACCCCCCTTTTGCCTAGGGCCCCATAATACCTAAGACCGGGCCTGATGTAGTCGGTAGTGCAGTCAACAACCTCCTCAATGTTCTCAATATTCAAAAAACATAAAATAACACTCCACTTGTTCATTTCTTGAAGCTTTATGAAAAGGAGTAACTTTGACCCCTCATACCCATAATGATGTGGCTTGCACAACTTCAAGTTCGTCTAATCATTTTTGCTGATGACGCCTATTGGTTTACTCTTTATCATCGGGGGATTGTTTCCTGCACAAAATATGGTCCAAAATGGCCTAAAAATGAGGGATTTTCAAGTCTAGAGTGCCAAGACTAGTGGGAACCCCAAAAAGCTTGCCATCTTCTATAACTAGTTATCAAGATGAGTCAAACACCATCTCATATGTGGGAGTTTTCTTGTACTGTTAAAGACAGGAGATGCTGAACAAAAAAAAAAAAAAACAGAAGCGATTTTAAAGTGTTCATAGATAATTCTTATAAACGTAATAAACTTAACAGGCAGTGCTTTGGTATGTGGAATAGTGCAAAAATATGCAAAGAAAACTTAAAAATGGCAAAGAGAAAATTTAGCAAACTCTGCATAGGAGGTGAACATAGGAGTTAAACTAATGCTGTATTAGCAGCGCTGACCTTTTTAATTATACATTTTCATTTGCATTGCTAAGTGAGTTCATAAATCAACTGCATGCAATCTTAAAAGAAAGAACTGGTAAAAAAGTGAAATCAAGTGTAAAATATATTAGTATTTATTAAGAAGACTAATTTGCAGTTAATGTGAACTTCTCAATGAGGCAAAGAGGAAAACATTCATTAATTGTTCCTGGCATGCTTGAACTCAAAATATTTTTAAAAATTTAAGATGCATTACTTTCCAGATTATCCATATAAATAAAATATTTAAAAATTATCTTCCCCTTTACAATGTTTTAATTAATAAAATAAACTAGCCAACCCGCGGCGTAACATACGCCGCATAATTATGTATTGATGGGTGAACATTTGCTGAACGACACAGTTGTCCAAATGGGGTGGGTTTGTGGATACCACTGTGAGTGAATAAAAAGATGGACCTCTGGAGAGAGCAACATGCAATTGTCCGTGACTGAAAGCGGGATCGTCTGTGACGATGGAGGCCACGCTGGTGAAAGTTACTTCGTCGGCAGGGATAAGTTTCAGCACTTGTTCATTAAGGTGTAGCGAGTCTTCGTTGTTGACGCTTAATATAGCTTGCGTACTGAGTTGTTCCGGAGTCACAGTTGAGAAACACTTTTTTAATGTCTTTTAAGCACAGGGAAAAAAATTAACATGTGAAACATCCATAATGTAATAAGCCACCAAGAAAAGTAACATTGCAACAATGCACGCTACGATCCGATCACTGTAAACAGAAGTGAAAACAAAATCAAGGCCGGTGCATTCTTTAACTGCCTTGTAGCGCAATGGTAGTGCTGCTGTTTTGCAGTAAGGAGACTGTGGAAGATTTTGGGTTTGCTTCCCGGTTTCTCCCTGTGTGGCTAGCGCTTTGAATACTGAAAACACCGGTATATCAATGTAAAGAAGTATTATTATTCTTATGCGTCCAGCGCTCTCTCTCTCGCGCGCCTGTATGCGTGTGTGTGTTGCTCGCTCTCTCTCGCTCGCTGCACGTGTTCTTGCAGGCATCCAGTAAGTGAATGAAAAGATGGAACTCTGGAGAGAGCAACATACAACTGTCCGTGACCGAAAACTGGTTTTGGCAGATACATGCACATCTTTTTGAAAGTTTGGCCCTGTGCTTTATCAATTGTCATCGCAAAGGCAAATCTAACAGGAAGTTGTCTTCGTGTTAAAGTAAAAGGCAAATTATCCGCGACAAACAAACTGTTTTACACGCTGCATACCACTACGCCGCATAATCACGCCGCTTTTTTAATGTTTTTTAAGCAGAGGGAAAAAATGAACATTTGCAAAATCCGTAACGCCACTTTCAGTAAGTACAATGCACACGCGTTTAATTTGTCAGCCACTTTTTGCCAGCCGTCTTTTCTGGTTTGGGCTGCTTTTGCAGTGTTACCACTTGTGCATATTAAATCTTGAAATCCTTCGAGTAACTAATTAACTAACACCCACCCACCCAGCTTGTGAGAAAAAAATGCGCCCGTTCTTTCATCATTTTGTTGCAGCCTATCAAAGACTTGCTGATCATGTTTTCTAGACTCAATATACAGTGGAACCTCCGTTCACGACCATAATTTGTTCCAAACCTCTGGTCGTAAACCGATTTGGTCGTGAACCGAAGCAATTTCCCCCATAGGATTGTATGTAAATACAATTAATCCATTCCAGACCGTACGAACTGTATGTAAATATATTTTTTTAAAGATTTTTACGCACAAATATAGTTATTACACCATAGAATGCACAATGTAATAGTGCTCTCTCTCTCTCAGCAGCACACGAGCCTCCCAGCCCCCCCCTCTCTCTCTCTCTCTCAGCAGCACGTGAGCCCACTCCCCCTCTCTCTCAGCAGCATGCAAGCCTCCCCAGCCCCCCCCTCTCTCTCTCTCTCTCAGCAGCACGCAAGCCCACTCCCCCTCTCTCTCTCAGCAGCACGCGAGCCCCTTCCCCCTCTCTCCCTCAGCAGCACACGAGCCTCCCCAGCCCCCCCATCTCTCTCTCTCTCTCAGCAGCACGCGAGCTCCCTCCCCCTCTGTCTCTCAGAAGCATGTGAGCCCTCTCTCTCTCTGTAACATTGCAGCAGTTGTATAAACACTTTTTTTTTAAAATGAGTTTTAAGCACAGGGGGAAAAAAAGGAACATTTCAACAAATCCGAACTTTATTTAAAAGCCAACCAAGATAGTAACATTGCAGGAGTTCACCATTTTTAATCAGGCGACCGACAGTAGTGGAGTCAGGCACAGAGAAGGTCAGCTGCTGAGAAAGCGTCTCGACTGTTGCAGGGCGGTGAAACAGGTGAGACGCTAATGAAAAAGAGGCACAGGGCTTATTGGTTTTTAAAGACTGCTTCCTTCATTATGTTTTAACCTCAGTTTTAAAGGATTGCGCGGCTCTCTCTGTCGCGCTGCCTGTGTGTGCATGGCTCTCTCTCGGGCTGCCTGTGTGTGCCTCTGTCTCTCTCTGGCGCTGCCTCTGTGTGAACCAAGGTTCCACTGAGGTTGACTAATGAAAAGTCAACGTGGCTCAGAGGTCCATGTGTACTGTTGCACAGACGAACATAAATGACGCCATTTTTTCTGAGGCACGCGTCCAAGGTGGTGGGCGTGGCTCTGCGAGTTGTCGTCGTATCCAATGGTCATAGAGTTGGTGGGCATGGCTCCTTCCTACTTGTCGGCGGCTTAGTGAATCCACGCCCCTTCCTGCGTGCTTTCATGGGTGTCTTGTTTTGGTGTGCGTGCTTTCATGGGTGTCTTCCCGCTCTGGCAGTGACTTTGTGAATTATATATATATAGATTCAAAATTAGAAGTACTTTTTGACTAAGAAAAGACATGTGCACTCACCAAAGTTCAAAGAAGAATTCAGATAGATAGATAGATAGATAGATACTTTATTAATCCCAAGGGAGAAAAGCCAAGCAAAATGACACCTTTTATTGGCTAACTAAAAAGATTACAATATGCAAGCTTTCGAGGCAACTCAGGCCCCTTCTTCAGGCAAGATGTAATACAGAAACTGGAGTTTCCTATGTTTATATACACACTCTAGGACAAGAAACAACATTGGTAAATATTTAAATTAGAAATTTTAAATGTAAAAAATTAATAGATTCATTCAGGCTAGGGTTAATTTAACAAGAGAGAAAAGAACAATGTATTGTCAAGATCTCTGGATAAGATAACTGTCCAACAAAGTCTTTTGAAGTTTGTAATGAGTTTTTTCAAAACAATGTGGGTCTGTAGACAGGTTGTCTGTCATTCTGAGAGATGTAAACAATCCTCATATCTGGCCATAAAACTCTTGTCTCTATTCAATCCATGTTGTAAAGTATTAAATTTCAGCATGAGTTTAACTTCCCATTCTTTTCTCTCTTGCTGTGTTTTGAAGTTGCCCATAAGCACTGTGACTTTAAAGTCCTTCTCACAGTGTCCATGGCTGTTGAAGTGGGCCGCAACAGGAACATCTGTGTGGCCATGTTTAATGTGGAACCTGTGTAAATTCATTCTCTGGCGGAGTGTTTGTCCAGTTTCTCCCACATAGAGTGCAGTGTCAGGACATTTCATGCAGAAAATTAGGTAGACTACATTAGATGAACTGCAGGAAAATGATCCCTTGATGTGATGTTCAAGTCGGCAGTGTGGTATAACTATACGGTCTGTATCATAGATGTGGGCACATGTTTTGCATCTTTTCTGTAGGCATGGAGGTGTGCCATTTTCTGTTGGTTCACTTAGGGAGCCTTGGACAATTAATTGTTGAAGGTTTGGTGGTTGTCTGTATGCCAGGAGGGGAGGTTCAGGAAATAAATTTTTCAGTGTTTGGTCATTGTTTAGTATTGGCTGAAGTTCTTTTATAATTTTTCGAAGTGTTTCAAGATGTGGGTTGTAGGTGACAACAAGGGGGATGCGGTCCTTGTTGTCTTTGTTTTTATATTCCAGAAGGTTGTCTCTGGGTATGGCAGTAGCTCTTCTTATTTGAGTGTCTGTTGTTTTCGGGGTGTAACCTTGTCTGATGAAATCTTGTCTGAGCTCCTGCAGTTGTTGATTGTACCGTATTGCTTGGCTGAAAATAATGGAGCGCCTTATATGCTTGGGGTGGAAGCTGTTACTTTTCAGGTAGGTCCGTCTGTCTGTCGGTTTGTGAAAAATAGAAGTTACAAGGGTGTTGTCTTTCAGTTAAACGGTGGTGTCAAGGAAGCTGACTTCTGTTTTTGAGTAATTCAGCTTCAGCTTTATGTTGGGGTGAAAACAATTATATTCATTATGAAAATGGAGGTCCTTTTCACTGGCAGTCCAGATTATGAAGATGTCATCTATGTAACGGAGATACAACATTGGTTTTACGATGCACATTGACATGAAATCTTCCTCCAATTTTGCCATAAAAAGATTTGCATAGTGAGGTGCAAACCAACATCCCATTGCAGTCCCCATTTGTTGCAAGTACAAATCCTGTCCAAAAGAGAACAGATTATGTGTCAGAGTGAATTTTATCATTTCTATTACTGACTTTGTGGGTAAATCATGTTGTTCACATTCTCCAGCAGCAGCATACTGATACAAAAAAATAATATTAAATTAAAGATTGATAATAATGCAGGTAAAAACAGACAATAACTTTGTATAATGTTAATTCAGAAAGCTATAATGAGGTGACTTCCTGCCATTGACCATTTTGGTTCAGCTAGGGGAGGAGTTTGGGAGATGAAAATGACAGAATGAGAACAGAGCTGCACTTCGAGGTGGCTGACACACTTCTCAGAGGAGGCCAGCAATTTGTTAGTTACTTACTGTGCATGAAACAGCTGACAGCCTGCTGGACATTCAAAAATAAAAGGTGAAAGGAAAAGGATAGTAATAAAACAACATCACTCATATATTTAGAGAAGAGAATGACCATCATAGTAGAGGTGGGAGAAAAGTGAATAAACAACTAAATGTTTTAATTAAGTTGTACTTTAATCACAAGAAATAAATATGTTGTTATTGTAGTCTGATTTAAACAGACAAAAAGAATAAAAATACGCCATCCAAAAAAATATATCTTTCTTAAAAATTGTTTGTTGTTTAATTGGAGATCAACTTACAACAATCGCACAATGTTTCTCTGTAAAGGAAATAATTATTAATTAAGTTGTTTTCAGATCCCTGTTGATAAGTTCCTCATTAAGTGAGATGAATGACACAGAGAAAACCATACAAATGGGGGCAGAGAATGTGCCAGGATTTGAACACACGACTCTGGAGCTGTATGCCAACAGTCCTAACCACTCTATAAAGTGAACTGCACATTTAAGTCTCATTCACTGATTCAAATGAGTGCTTTACTTCCAGAAAGTTGGTGTGTTTTATGTGTAGCATTGTACTCCTTCTGCTGTGAAGTGCTGTATAACTGTGGGGCCAAAGGATTGAAGTGCTTACATCATTATGTAAATCCTCCCATCATACTATTAAGGATACTCTCAAAGGAATAAAGTGGTAAAGTAAAAGGTATTTTTCAGTCTTGTTTATTTCATGGTTACACTGCAGTTCACCAACTTTCTCTAAGGATCAGAAAACTATGGTACTTTGTATACATTTTAAAGTCTTCAAGCAAGACTCACAGGAGACCTGCTCCCAAAAACATAAGTTTCAACATTAACAAAGTATGATTTAATGTCTAGAATCCTGGAGTATCGATAGTGTATTGAATCACATGAAGGACCCAATAAATGTCAACCTTATGGTAAGCTGGCAGAGAGCACAGTGTGCAAGAGTCAGTGAAGAAGAGATGTCATCATACTATGATATATTAACACAGACCCATCAGTAAGTCTGTTAGTTTGAATAAATATTATAGAATAATATTTGAATTTGCCTTCCTCCCCTTCATATGTGATCAGCACACATTACAAGTACAAAAACCACAAGACTGTCAATTCAATTTCTGTCTTTCAATTCACTCTCTGTTCACTTAAACTGCCAAAAAAATGTAAAGAGAAACATGTGGTAGGAGGGCAACATAAATATGAATTGTTTATGTCCAGTGTACAAATGTTGTTTATAGTGGCCCTTTTGCATGTACAGTATATGAAAATGTATATATATGTAAAGGCTCTTACTTGTTAACAGAAGATGGAATTTGACAGTGGTGACATAAACATTTACCCTTTCCCAGTGATGTGCAGTTGGTAGATCTTTGGGTCTGCACTGAAAAATAGATATTCCCGCCCTCCAAGAGCCCCCCAGTTGCCCAGTGGTGATAATCTTGGGAAACATCAAGGCTAAGAGAGAAAATCTGAATTGAAGCCCTGAAGACTGGCTGGTGATAAACTCTATTATTTAATTTCTGACAGCTCCTTCAACCAAAAAGTTCATCAGTTGTTTTATTTCATACCACTGGATTCCGATGTTTAATGTTGTGAGAATGCATTGTCCCCATGAAACGATTCTCCTACTTAAAAGCTTTTCAGCACTGGTTGTTGTGCACATCTTTTTGTAATTTCTGTATTAATGGGCGAGGGGCTAAGCGACAAATGGAGGTTATGACTGGTAGTTCCAAGACAGCATAAAGGTGGTCTGAGGATCAGTGGTTGCTCTTCCCTGAACCAATGGCAGGAGAAAAGGTCGGCATCATTCCAGGTGACTTAACAGCCCTCTTTAAGGACAGTACTGCTCACCCAAGTATGTTGTGCTAAGAACAACCTAACCATTACCAACACACTCTTCTGGTTAAAGTAAAAGATAATGTGAATGCATCCCAGATCTATGCAATGGCATCTTATTCATTATGTAATTGAGAGTAGGAGGGATGCATGTGATGTACAGATCACAAAAGCCATGCAAGGATTAGAGTGCTGCTCAGATCTCAGGTTGGTCAGGTCTGTCTTCACTATGGCCCTATGCATTACAACAAGACAAGGCTTATCCATGCTTTGTTTAACATTGCAAAGCTGAAGTGACCAGAAATAAGTAAAAAGTATCAGTCCTATTTTGATGATATACTAATCACACATGGACATTGGCTGAAAATCCAAATGAAAAGTGAGACCAGTTTACACAAATGGTAATCTGGATGGTGAAAGTGGTGATGGCCCAAAACCACGGTTCACCAGTATTGGTTTCATGATGATAAGTTCTGCAAGCTTCTGAAGACTTACAAAAAAATTCTTCAAGTGGTATGATATTAACTCTATGCCAAAGCAAGATCATTTTAAACATCAGCAGAGTAGCAGATCACAGAGAGAACTCTGCGCTATGCATAATGAGTGGTGAGCAGATGAAGTCCAGCACTATACAGATTCCAATAACTTTATAAAGAGTTTTTCATTTTTTTGAAAAATGTTTATGGGCCCTCAAAACCCTGCATTTCCCCACTTCTCACTGTTGATAATTCCTATGTTGTTTAAGGACAATGACAGGATCACTTCTGAAAAGACCCTCAACAGTTGACACCACCACTGCCCCCCACTTTAGATGAGGTCAAGAAGGCAATTAGACAGACCAGTTCTAGGAAGGCACCAGGCATGGACAGCATTCCTGATTAATTGTTGAAATCAGCAGGTCCGGTGGCTCTGAAAGTATTCTACAACATACTGATCTCTTTAATGAGGAAATCATGCCACAAGACTTCAGAGATGCCATCAGTGTCTTTCTGTTTAAAAATAAGGGAAACAAAGCTGTCATTTGTGGAATGTTTGATAGCATGGCAGAGCTGTCAGTATGCAGTGAAATTATCTGATTTCAGCACACATCTGCTGTGATTCAAAACATGTGGCAGTGCTGGCAGCACATCTGTACTAAAATCATGTTACTTTCTGATGCCATATGTACTTATCATAACATCTTCTGTATGTTTTTGAGTGAGCTGTTACAATGTAAACAATGTTTTCAGACATTGCAATTCACCCGAAGTAATGTCTGCCAAATATGTAATTAATAATTCATCATGTCTGAGTGACCTGAGGTTTTTATTTCTAGCTTAATCCTAACATTTAGATTAAACTAGTCTTAATGCACATCTTATATACAGAAGACGTATTATATTAAAATGATATTGTATATGATAGACTAAGAACAGTATAATATACCAGTGTATCTATAAGGACAGTCAGTCATGAATTAATTCCTGTGCCTGCATTTAAGAGCTAATGAAATATTTTGTAGGCCGTAATTATTATACTTAAGTAAATTTGGCTCCTTCAGGCTTGAGCATTAAACTAAAGCCTGAAACAGCAAACCACAAGCTCTGGTACAGTAACACATCTACAAACCAAAGCAGACTACTTCTTTGTCAGTCTTTTATAAATATCTGCTAACTTCAAATAGTAGTGCAACTGAGGTAGTTGTTCCTGCTTAGAAATATATCTATTTTTGGTATTCTTTCAAGAAGTGTTAGCCACCATTTAAATCTCAGGCTAGTATGTGGAGCAGCTGAAGAATATAGCATTTATATAATATTATTCGAGATATTTTAAATACTGTGATGTCTCCAAGATATGAACATTTTTTGCCAGAATATATCATGTGAAAATTAATTGTTTATTATTTCATGCTATATTTAATGTATATTTGATGAGATAAAACTTTCATAGG
Source organism: Erpetoichthys calabaricus (assembly GCF_900747795.2). Taxonomy (NCBI): domain Eukaryota; kingdom Metazoa; phylum Chordata; class Cladistia; order Polypteriformes; family Polypteridae; genus Erpetoichthys; species Erpetoichthys calabaricus. The sequence goes on from NC_041402.2 coordinate 91,726,047, forward strand.
CTACAGTTATATCACTTTTGTTGAATATTTATTTACAAACCATTTAGTTCTACAATGCTTAAAGACTTCTTCCAAATCCCCATTACTGTATAGTGCATCCGGAAAGTATTCACAGCGCATCACTTTTTTCACATTTTGTTATGTTACAGCCTTATTCCAAAATGGATTAAATTCATTTCTTTCCTCAGAATTCTACACACAACACCCCATAATGACAACATGAAAAAAGTTTACTTGAGATTTTTGCAAATTATTAAAAATTTTAAAAACTGAGAAATTACATGTACATAAGTTTTCACAGCCTTTGCTCAATACTTTGTCGATGCACCTTTGGCAGCAATTACAGCCTCAAGTCTTTTTGAATATGATGCCACAAGCTTGGCACACCTATCCTTGGCCAGTTTCGGCCATTCCTCTTTGCAGCACCTCTCAAGCTCCATCAGGTTGGATGGGAAGCATCGGTGCACAGCCATTTTAAGATCTCTCCAGAGATGTTCAATCGGATTCAAGTCTGGGCTCTGGCTGGGCCACTCAAGGACATTCACAGAGTTGTCCTGAAGCCACTCCTTTGATATCTTGGCTGTGTGCTTAGGGTTGTTGTCCTGCTGAAAGATGAACCGTTGCCCCAGTCTGAGGTCAAGAGCACTCTGGAACAGGTTTTCATCCAGGATGTCTCTGTACATTGTTGCAGTCATCTTTCCCTTTATCCTGACTAGTCTCCCAGTCCCTGCCGCTGAAAAACATTCCCACAGCATGATGCTGCCACCACCATGCTTCACTGTAGGGATGGGATTGGCCTGGTGATGAGCGGTGCCTGGTTTCTTCCTGGCATTAACACCAAAGAGTTCAATCATTTTCTTTCTCATGGTCTGAGAGTCCTACAGGTGCCTTTTGGCAAACTCCAGGCGGGCTGCCATGTGCCTTTTACTAAGGAGTGGCTTCCGTCTGGCCACTCTACCATACAGGCCTGATTGGTTGATTGCTGCAGAGATGGTTGTCCTTCTGGAAGGTTCTCCTCTCTCCACAGAGGACCTCTGGAGTTCTGACAGAGTGACCATCCAGTTCTTGGTCACCTCCCTGACTAAGGCCCTTCTCCCCCAATCGCTCAGTTTAGATTGCTGGCCAGCTCTAGGAAGAGTCCTGGTGGTTTCGAACTTCTTCCACTTACGGATGATGGAGGCCACTGTGCTCATTGGGACCTTCAAAGCAGCAGAAATTTTTCTGTAACCTTCCCCAGATTTGTGCCTCGAGACAATCCTGTCACAGAGGTCTACAGACAATTCCTTTGACTTCATGCTTGGTTTGTGCTCTGACATGAACTGTCAACTGTGGGACCTTATATAGACAGGTGTGTGCCTTTCCAAATCATGTCCAATCAACTGAATTTACCACAGGTGGACTCCAATTTAGCTGCAGAAACATCTCAAGGATGATCAGGGGAAACAGGATGCACCTGAGCTCAATTTTGAGCTTCATGGCAAAGGCTGTGAATACTTATGTACATGTGCTTTCTTAATTTTTTTATTTTTAATAAATTTGCAAAAATATCAAGTAAACTTTTTTCACGTTGTCATTATGAGGTGTTGTGCGTAGAATTCTGAGGAAAAAAATGAATTTAATCCATTTTGGAATAAGGCTGTAACATAACAAAATGTGGAAAAAGTGATGCGCTGTGAATACTTTCCGGATGCACTGTATATGCTTTCTATCTCATACACAAGACAGGGATGGGAAAAGGTGGGAAAACTTCAATTCTCAGAGAACTGGTGCAGCACAGCAACACAGAAAAGTAAGTTGCTCCTTCACGCAGCTGAGATCAGCAGTATTCAATGGTATCATCCACAGAATGATTTTCAGCAGGACCTAATGCATCCTGAAACAAAAAGACAAGAAAAGATATCTTTGTGAGGGTAACAAAAAGGGACTATCAAAAATTTAAAGGAGTTTCTCATAAAGGTATCATAAAACCACAAAGCTGGTAAAGAAGAAACAGAAGAGACTTCACTACCTGAGGATCCTCAGGAAGAATAATTTCACTCAAAACGTTCTTATGTCAACAACAACAACATTTATTTATATAGCACATTTTCATACAAACAATGTAGCTCAAAGTGCTTTACATGATGAAGAAAGAGAAAAAAGACAAAATAAATAAGAATTAAAAATGGGGAACACTACTTAACATAGAATACAAAGTAAGGTCCGATGGCCAGGGAGGACAGGAAATACAAAAAAAAACTCCAGACGGCTGGAGAAAAAAATTAAATCTGTTGGGTTTCCAGGCCACGAGACCACCCGGTCTCTCTAGGCATTCTACCTAACATAAATGACCTCAATCAGTCATCATTGTATTCAGGGTTCTCATGGAAGAATTTGATGATGACGGTCATGTGGACATCTGGCCTTTAATCCATCAATGTAGCGACATCACGGTGCTTTGATTAGGTGGTGGTGGTGCAGATAGTCACCACAGAGAACCGGAAAAAGAACCAAAGAGAAAGTAGGGGTTAGTACGGATTTTGGAGCCACCATGAATAATAATCCTTCTATTATTAATCTAGAGAGAGCATATTGACTTACTGCATGTGTGTGTTGTTTGCCAGCTGCACAGAATCAAAGAGGAAAGCGCTCCAGGGTGTCATCAACACCACCCAGAAGATTATCGGATACCCTCTTCCATCCCTGGAATAGCTTTACAGTTCCCATTGCCATAAAAAGGTCCAGCGCATACTTAAAGATCCATTCCATCCCAGTCACTCTCTGGTTGAACTGCTGCCCTTGGGCAGACTTTTTACAACAATAAAAACATGAAGAAACAGATCTAAAAACAGTTTTTATTCAAAGGCCATAACTGCACTAAATGCTGCTTATATTGTAAAACCTTAAATTATGCAATCAATGAATACCAGCAGAATGTGAAAAATGTCTTGTATGTGTGGTGTGTTATGTATATTCTGATAGCTTTTATAATCCCTTTTTGTTTTGCACTAATAGGTTGCCATCCAATTTTGTTGTATATGTGCAATGATAATAAAAACCTACGACTATTATGACTATGACTTATTATGAGAGGTTTGAGTTTCAAGAATTTTTGGTTATCTGACACTTTGTTTCTAATCCTATCATTTAAGAGTTAATATTTTTAGTGGCTTTTGTCCAACATGAAGACAGCGACTGCAATGCCAAGTTGGCTGAAGCTGCATCTGCTTTAACAGAGATTAGGTTAGCAGAAGCTCTTGGCTGTCTTGCTCAGGGGCTGTGTGTCACGCATCATTGTTCTTTACTATCATGAATGAAGTATTAATAAGTTCAGTAAAGTGGTGAGAAAATAAAATTGTTCTGGAACATTTGCCATGATCTGGATGGAATCACAAAATGATAATCAGACTCATACTGATGTGACCACTAGAGGGGCGTTGCAGCACAACAAGCTGCACAGACAACCTCACTGACACAAGTCCCAGTACAAATAAAACTTTTATTTGCACAAAAAACCTTGCATAAATCAACAAGGTTTTCACAAATAACATAAATCAACATAATTCTTCTTCTCACTCTTTTTTTTCTCCTACACTCCTCATAGGTGAGCTTTGTCCATCCTCCACACCCAACTCTGACTTGCCATGGGATCAAGCAGTCCCTTTTATCCTGGACCCAGGAGTACTTCCAGTACTAGGGCATAGCCCGATGGAAGTACTTCGAATTCAATTGGAAGTCCCATAAAATAGGGATAGGAAATCCTATCTGCTCCTCCTGGTGGCTTCCATGGAACCCAACATAGCAGACCCAAAAGACTACAAGTCCCAGCATGCCCTGCTGGTGTTCATCTGGGAATCCTAACCCAGGAAGGTAGCCATCAAGCATATTGAGGAAGAAAATATTCATCAGTGCTCATCTCAGCTGGTCCTTCCATTGCAGTTACCTCCAGTCCAGTTAAAGATCTTGTTCAGTCATAGCTGGGATGCCAGTCCCTGCATTTTGTCCATTATACTGATTATAAGCAAAACTACTAAGAGCCTAGAAACTGAAAACAAGGTAATTTTATATATTTTCTTTGTTTTTTTAAAGGACACAATGGTTTTTCAGTAGTTAAGTACTTTCAATGTATTGCCATATGCATCAATTGCAAGTGCCTTGGAATTCTTACTTACATTTTACTCTTTGTATTAATTACCATCAATCAAAACAGAGAGTAAAAATCCAAAATACATACATCAGTTTTATCTTTGCCAAAAACACAACATTAAACACAACATATTAAAGAACATGCAATTTATATTATGAGCCTATCATGAGTCAATACTGAGACTTTAGAGCATATTTAAATCAGCAAGGTCTTTTGAAACACCAGCTGCTTTGCTGCCTAACATGACTTTGTGGAGTAATGTATTATTTTGTGCATTATACAGTATAAGTTTAGCTTTGAGGTAACTACATGTAACTGCAAACAGAAAGGCCTTACAATGATGTCAAGACAGAGATGCCTTATGGTATAATTTTCATTTTAGAATTCTTAAGTTTCTATTTTTTGTCCATCTGCAAGAGCAGCCTGTTTTCCAAACCAGACAAGACTGATTTTACTTGTATTAAGGGTAAGAAAGGACTTCTTATTGGTGTATGCAGCTTGGCATCTAACTTTTGTCAATGTTATTTAATGCTTTGTGGGAACTGCTTTCATTGGAGTACATACTTGGTTTTTAGTGGTCTCCACATGTGTTTTGTTTTATGTAATAAACATTATATTAATGTGCTCATCTTCTCACGTTTATTCCACAACAAATTCAAAGTATAAAGAAAGCTATTAGTTAGTAACAATATAGGCCTGGATATTGTAGGAAGATCTGCAAAATCTGAGGGGTTTTCACAGCTTACATTCTCCATGGTTGCAAATATGTGGATCAAAAAAAACATAATTTTTCCCTTTTCTGATGGTGCTCGAGGCCAGACATTTTACTGACGGTAAGAATCTGGGACCATACAATATCAGCAGTGAAATAACCTGCAAAAGACAAAAACAAGTACATCATTGTGTGAGGACCTAAAAGCTGAAAACCAGCATGTTGCTATCAGACCGCATTTAGCAAATAGCAATCAATGCATTTTGAAGAACTGCTGAAGAGCATCGACCACAACCTAACTTTGCTGAAAACATTTCATAAACTTCTCTGTGCATAATAGCATTAGTGAAATGCATTTTATCTTGTGGGAGATTGGCTCCTTATAAGGTTAGATACCACTATCACGTGGCAAAAGAATATTTTCACATCTAGTTAATATAATCAGGCTAAGATGACAGTGCAGCATTTGCAAAAGCAAGACCATCAGCTCTTCCATTGACTATGCAAGGAAATAAGGAAGAGAAGGCAGTTGCTTAAGACAGGGATTGTTAAACATTTTCAGACCAAGGACCTCTTAGAAGGAAGGATAAAAATGACGGACCTTCTCTAGATGGACACATCAAACAAATCATTTATTATCACTAAATGTAAAGAACTCTTGTCAAACACCTTTTCATATTGTTTAGATTTAGAACTGCATTACAACATATTTTTGCATTTATTTTCATTGATAATAGACCTGGCAAATTAGTGAGACAACTGTGCTTGTATCTGACAACACAAGTTCTCAATTCTAATTGTGATGTATGATAAGTAGAGTCTGAGATCATCCTGCACATGCAAGCATGACCTGAATTTTGTCTTTATAGCAGTCTTTGCTGAGAACGAGGACTCATAAAGATAGGTGGTAGGAAAATAAAGAAATACGTATGTGACTTTTACAGTGAGTTCTAAATACTCCTGTGATACAGGGTGGGCCTGAAGTCTCCATAAGATACCTGCTGGAACCTGACCATTAATGTCCTGTCGCAGGAAAGCACCAACAGTTGCTCTTCTGCTTTACCAGTAAGGCCACTTTTAGATTTTGTAGTTGTTGCAAACAGATTGTGTACCCAGTCCTATTCATCTGTATTAACATTAGAGAATATGTACTGAAGTGTTTGCTCACTGAAGTTAAGTAAGAAGTAGCGAATTCTTTCACTGTATTCACTAATACATTATTTTCATAAAAGAAAGTACTGTCAGCCTGGGAAGCAAACCTGTTACTCCATATTATAATCTTTTGGCCCATAGTCCTGTTTACTTCATAAATACAGTGATTTTGTCACTGACCTCCAGGATAGATGTGTAAAATTCTTGGATAAATTAATTTAGTTTGTTAAGCAAGTTGAACATGTCAGCAAGAAAGGCCAGTTTTGCTATAAACTCTAAATTAGATAATGTGGACGAAAAAGGCACACTGACAGCAGGCAGATAATATTTCTTTAGTTCTCTTTATTATTTTACTCGGAGTCACAGTGAGCAGGTTTCAGAAAAGCAGGCAATCAATATTACATGACAGCGTCAGGGCTCTCTGAACAACTGTTTATTGGGTGGGGCAGGTTTTTATACCCCTAGAATGCATGATTTAATATTCATTATGAAAATGCAACAGTCAACACTTTATTATACACAATCCTTGAGCCCCTTCAATGCTCCTTGTGCAACTTGATTCCTTGGCTCCTTGTTATGGCGTTCAGATGTAAACAATGGGAGAACGTGATAAGGCAGTCTCAGTGTGGAAGCTTAGACCTTGAGTCCTTCTGACAAATATTTTTTCTGTTTGCTCAACAAATCATGTTTTTAAAGCTTACTTCTGCTTAACTCCTTAGACAAGGATTAGTACAAGGGAACGAAGAGAACATTCATCTTCCACAATAAAAACAACTCCAATGTCTTGTTTGACATCTTCTAAAAACTCTAAACACTCCCTCTGTAGTTCAAACACCCACTACTAATGTTTGCCAATGGAGAGCCACAGCACTCTTGAATTAAACAGGTATGTGTTATGATCAGCACCAATCTCTTTACAAAGCTGGCCAAACAAACAGGATTGTCATGGTTATGACTTAATAAAATTCACAGCAGTTACAACTGTGTTCATAACTGAATAAAGTCCTGGTTGCATACGTTTGGAAGCAAGTGCTTGCCAATGCAATGTGCAGTGTGTAGTTATGACGTTTGGGTTGGCAGCATTAATCTTAGCAGTAAGTCCATTCTTTTGGTCTTTCATCATAGCTGTACCATCTTTACAAATGGCAACATAGTTTAGCTGGCTTCATGGCTTCTTTAGCCAGCAACTGAAGACAAATTATGCAACTTTGGCCTTCCACTATGGCTTTCAAAAAAGCCAAACTCAGTACTGTATAATTATTATCATATATATATATATATATATATATATATATATATATATATATATATATATATATATTCACGGCATTCGAAGTCTGTGTCACAATCTGATTGTATGGGTGGTTACCTACCAGGTAACGCTTGTGGTTGGCCAGCAATCTGCTAACATCCGCCACGGTGCCCTCAGTTTGTGAGGAGCAGATCATAGAATGGTTGAAATAGTTTTACTGTCAAATAAATGCAAAGAGTACGCGACACGTGTTTCGCCCTCATTCTGGGCTCATCAGGCGTACACACTCCACTGCACTCCCTCTCGGGAATCGAACCTCGGCGCCAGAGGCGATGCCCCTAACGTTGCGCCACGGCGTGTGGTTTGTTTATTTGACAGCATGTAGATCGGGGTAATTACATTCACTTTGACAGTAAAACTATTTCAACCATTCTATGATCTGCTCCTCACAAACTGAGGGCACCGTGGCGGATGTTAGCAGATTGCTGGCCAACCACAAGCGTTACCTGGTAGGTAACCACCCATACAATCAGATTGTGACACAGACTTCGAATGCCGTGAATGTAATTACCCCGATCTACATGCTGTCAAATAAACGAACCACACGCCGTGGCGCATCGTTAGGGGCATCGCCTCTGGCGCTGACATCCGAGGTTCGATTCCCGAGAGGGAGTGCAGTGGAGTGTGTACGCCTGATGAGCCCAGAATGAGGGCGAAACACGTGTCGCGTACTCTTTGCATTTATTTGACAGTAAAACTATTTCAACCATATATATATAGTTTAGCAGATGTTGGCTTATTTTTACCCTATGATGAAGACTCATGAGGCAAGAATCGATTCATTATTTACAAGTGTTTTTCTCTCCTAACTTGCTTCAGTGTGACTGTGTAAAGCAGAATCATAAGTGATTTGACACTTATGTGATTGACAGCAGTATATACAAAATTATCATTTTTATTGGATCAGAACATTATGGGAGTAAATGGCACAAATCTAAGTTTTTGTGTGTATGCTCATGCTTGGTGCAAGGGGTCTCACCATGTGTTAAGAAGGTCGGTCTTCTAGATTACTCTATTCTCCTTCAAAAGCTGAAGCACAGGGCAGAGTGGCAGAGAGAAAATGGCTAGTGAGGTTTTGATTGCCTGATGCTAAATGGTATTTGTGAGATGTTTTGATGCTGTCACTTGCACATACAGACATACTGTCTGGAAAGTTTGTATGTTGTTTGGAGCTTGTTTTATTTTTTTTAATAAAGGACATTTTTTGCATTCTAATCAGATGCCCCATAGTGATTGTTTAAAATAAGTGAAAGGAGTTAGGACTGTTAATACACCGTGCATACACAATTTTTCTAAATAACAACCATTTTACCAGTTATTTTGTAGACCCCCTTGCTAAGTATCACAGGCCACACTTTGAGAAATACTGGCTTAAGACATCCACTCTACAGTCACAAAAAAGGTCTTGCATTTAAGAGAGTCAGGGAAGATTACATTTCCAAAGGATATTATAAATGTCAATGTCAATTTATTTATATAGCACATTTAAAACAACATAGTAATGCTGTGGCCAAAGTGCTTTACAATAATAGAATAAAAGAAAAACAAAACAAATTAACATAAAACATAAATAGAAATAAAATATATGAACATAAAATAAAATACATAATAAATAGAAGTAATGTTATATACATAAAAAATAGAAGTAATGTTATATAATCACAAAGAGGAAACCATCAGTATTACTGAAGGTCACAGAATGCAAGTGAATAGAAATGAGTCTTTAGTCTTGTTTTGAACAGTTCAATTGTAGACGACTCCTTTATATGATGAGGTAAAGAGTTCCACAGGCGAGGCGCAGCAGCTGCAAAGGCCCTGTCCCCCTTGGTTTTACACTTGGTACGAGGGACAACCAGAGACAGCTGACCAGAAGATCTAAGCACTCTAGACGGTAAAACACACAGTTCCGATAAATAGGCAGGAGCAAGCCCATGTAAAGATTTAAAAACTAGCAGCAAGATTTTAAAATCAATTCAAAAACTGACAGGCAGCCAGTGTAAAGAAAGCTAAAATAGGAGAAACAGAGTCATACTTACTTGTCCCAACCAGAAAACGAGCGGCAGCATTTTGGACCAGCTGTAACCTGTGTATCAGGGATTTATTAATCCCGGAATACAGCGAGTTGCAGTAATCGAGGCGAGAAAAAATAAACGCATGAGTAGCTATCTCAAGATCCCTAGAAGATAAAAAAGGCTTTATCTTACCTAATAGACGAAGTTGGAAAAAGCAACTCTTGACTACAGAATTTACTTGTTTCTCAAATTTGGGCTTTAGCTGATGGACCCACTATAAGCATCTCCGTTTTATTTTGATTTAGATCAAGAAAATTATTAGCCATCCAGGATCTTAGTTCAGACAGACAGTTGTGGAGTTGATTTGCTGTAGAGTTTCAGACAGGAATATAAACCTGAGTATCATCAGCATAGCAGTGAAAAGAAATGTTAAATTTCCTAAACATCACTCAGATAGGGTGAAGGTATATGGAGAAAAAAATAGGACCCAAAATGGATCCCTGAATAACACCATATTTAAGAGGAGCAATAGATGAAGAAGAGGAATTAAAAGTCACTGAAAATTGTTTACCAGTTAAATATGACCTGAACCAGTTAAGAGCAGCCCCTTTAAGCCCAACAAGATGTTCAAGCCGCAACAGCAATATCTCATGGTCAATAGTGTCAAAGGCAGCGGACAGGTCAAGGAGGAGAAGGACTGCCGCATTACCTGAGTCAGTAATAAGAAAGATGTCATTGAACACTTTCTGGAGTGCCGTTTCAACACTGTGATAATGCCTAAAGCCAGATTGGTAGATCTCAAATAAATTATTGGAGTTAAGGTGATCAACCAATTGATTATAAATAATTCTTTCTAGAATTTTAGCCAGAAATGGCAGTTGGGAAATTGGACGAAAATTGGCTAAAACTCCAGGATCTAATTCTGCCTTTTTTAGACGGGGACGGACTGCAGCATGTTTAAAAAATGAGGGCACAACTCCCGAACTAATAGAATCATTGATGATGGCTAGTAAGGGTGGGCCCAACACATCAAAGGCTTCCACAAAGAGACGTGGTGGTACAATATCCAGAGGACTGGGGACTGGTTTAAGGGTGTCAATAATTCTTTTTAGCTGTGAAAGTGAGACTAGATCAAAGGATTCTAAGACAATGTCATGATTAACAGTAGAAAGTTCATAGTCTGTTTGAACAATGCCATGGCGAATAGTATCGATTTTGCTGACAAAGAATGATAGAAACTGGTCACATGAATGAACAATGCTATTTGATCCCATCGCAGAGTGGGGGTGAATGGCTGCATTAATTGAATTAAATAAGACACTAGGATTCTTTGAGTGACGGGATACTAAATCGGCAAAGAAGTTTTGTTTCGTTACCTTAACTTCAGCCTGGAAATTGAAAACAGAAGTCCTAAAAATCTGTTTAGAGACAATCAGTCCATCTTTTTTCCAACACCGTTCAGCAGTTCGACAGGTGCGGCGCAGTTATCGTGTATTTTCATTTAGCCAGGGAGCAGGTCTACCCTTTTTACTGCGTATCTTGGGCGGAGCAATTGAGTCTAAAATCGTTTTACAGGAATAATTAAATTTTACGACAGAATCACTGACCATTATTTTAGTCATGCACATAAAGACTAGACTGCGGTGGGTTGGCACCCTGCCCGGGATTGGTTCCTGCCTTGTGCCCTGTGTTGGCTGGGATTGGCTCCAGCAGTCCCCCGTGACCTGTGTTCGGATTCAGCGGGTTGGAAAATGGATGGATGGATGGATAAAGACTAGAGAAAATGGTTTTAAAATCAGATATAATAGAAGAATTTAAAAAGTGCGAGCAGCGTGGGGGACAGCTATTAGTCGGGACATCAACAGTAATATTCAGATCTATCATTATAGAAAAATGATCAGTAAAAGAAACATCACATAAATCAATATTATTCACTGAAATATCACGAGTAAGAATGAGATCAAGGGTGTGACCGAGAGAGTGAGTTGGCATATTAATATGCTGTAGAAAATCAAATGAGTTCAAAAGTGATAAAAAGTCATTGACCAAAGGTTTCGATTGACAACAAACGTGAATGTTGAAATCACTAACAATAAAAACTTTATCATGAGAGAGGGTGATATCAGCCAAGAGATCAGAGAATTCAGAGATGAAAGTATCATTAATTACAGGAGGTCTATAAACCCCCACGACGAGTCAGGCGAGGAGAGTTTAAAAATGAATAACCTGGTGGAGTCATGTCAGTAAAACAAGAAGAGTCACCATTTAAAATCCAAGTCTCAGTGATGAAGAAGAAATCCAGATTATTTGAGGTAGTAAAGTCTTGCAGAATAAAAGTTTTATTAGACACTGATCTCAAGTTCAAGAGAGCAGCCTTGATAGAGATAGAAGAGCTTGTTGCAGGATGAGCATGGGTGAGCATGCAAAGATTAGCAGTGTTTACTACTCGATTGCAGGCCGAGGAAAAGTGATGCTGTCTTGAAATAGAAAAATTAAATCTGGTGTCCAGCGCCCATGAACCAGTGATGGAGTCCTGAGCAGGAGAAGATGGGTCATACACGACTCACAGGCATCGGGAATCAAAGCTCTGGGACTTGAGTCGGTGTTGTTTAACAGCAATTCCGGCTCTTTTCCCACGACGGCGGTGGGTGCGTTTGCGTCTCAGAGGGGCATTCAATTCACTGATACAGGTGAACACCGGCGTCCAGGTGAAGAAGTCAGGAGATGAATAAAACAAAGGTGGAGGTTCACAAAAAATCCAACCAGGAATGAAAATTGAGAGGAAAGCAAGCCAGAAATTATGTTTAGTAAAGACTCACGATCATAGGACAGTGGCTGTTAGGATAAACTAACACATAAAAACAAAGTTAAAACATAGACTAGAGAGACGAGCAGACGGCCAGCCACACCAGTCCAGTTTCCTCCCACAGTCCAAAGACCTTTGTGGAAGGCTTTGTGGAACGAGACTATAGAGTGTATCGTTAACATCCATAAATAATATAATACTTATGGGTGTGAGCAGGGAACACGGAGCTTGCTTGCAAGCAACAAAAAGCAAGATCAAAGACTGGAGATCTTTCAGTTAGTCAATTAGGGATTTTGTTTATGACTATCATCCATTGTGTTTGAGGTGGTAACCAGACATTTCTGAAGAATAAGTGAAGTGCAGGATATTGAAAGCCACCACCTTTGGGTGGTTCTTAGACTGAGAGGATTTGTGACTTCTGTGGAACACCAAACTAAGTTGGATTCTTCAGTATAAGTAGAGTGAACTGTTTACAATAAATATTTTAATGGAGCTCACTCTAATAAAAAAAAATGGTGCCGGTCTTAAAAATCAGCAAAAGTAAAGAGCACATTTTGACAGTAAGGCAGTTCAACAGAATCAGGGTAGCTGCCATATTTTGCTGGATTGTTGGTGGAATTGAAACAACAATGCTACTGATTTGATTTGCATAGCTGTGTGGTCAGAAATAAAATGCCTGCTGTCTCATGGTATAAAAGTTGGCAGGAGGGAATCAAATAGGATTCTGCTTGCTGAATAAAAAGAGACAAAAACAATTGTATTTTCTTTTATGACTGTTTGGTCATTATATGTTTGTGGCAGAGGTCAAATATTCAAGAGCTGCTCAAAATCACAGAGAATGAATAAAGGGATCCAATTAGTGCTGCTGCATTGGCTGGGCACAGCAGTCTTACTCTTGTTGTGTGGAATATACACCTAGTTACAGTATGTAGAATGTGATCACTTACACTATGAATATCTTAAATAGAATAATCTTTTTAAGGACAAATATGCAATCTACAAATAAAAGCCATGTCACTATGTACCTCTGACCAGCATCATGTAGAATATCCATTTTTCATGGCACCTGCTAACTTTTGTGTTGGATGTTTAAGGTGAACAACTCACTCATGGTGCTTCAACAGCAACAAACCCTTTGGTTTAATTTTTGTCATTTGGAGCATTTTAAGCATTCTTTTTAAAGATAAGTTAATCTAAATTATTTTCTTTCCTTCATTGTGCAGCAGAGTTATTCTAAGAGAAACATCATTAACTAAAATAGCTATCTCATCATGCAAATTAAGATAATCACATGCCCTTAACCGCTTTTCTACAATGGTGCTTTGCCACAAAAGCATGCAATTTTGAGGATAAAATAAAAGGTAAACCCTTACAATGACCTTCTTTTAAATTTGTATTTTTAAGATATTTTCTTGCAAACACATTAATACAGGGTGGAGTGGTGGATATCAGGCTAGGGATCTGCATCAGAAATTGGAAGGTTGCCAGTTCGAATCCAATAAAACCCCAGAAGTGATTCTACTCCATTGGGCCCTTGAGCAAGGCCCTTAACTTCCAATTTCTCCATCCTGGGTATGATGTTAATCTGCATCCAGCCCTGCAAGCAGGTCCTTCAATTTACAGGGGAAACTTGGGGGTTGGTGGCAGGATTGGCATTCCGGCCACCATAAAAATGATCACCCTATTATAGTGTGGTGCTGAGGTGTCACCTGCTGCACTCAGGTCCCAATCTAAGTGGTTCAGTGGGTGTGGAAACGTGCTATTAGCGCATGTTTACAACCCTCTCATTAATGTTATTTATAAAAAAAATCATGTTTTATTACTTAGATGAACACTTCACCCAAGAAGTCTTACAACATTTGTGAGATACAATTGAAATACAGACAGGTAAAGTGATTGGCTCATGGTCACACTTTGTTAGTAGCAGGATTTCAACCCACAAACTTGGACTGAAGGCCAAAGACTTAACCCTGTAGTGGCAGACTGTTTGCTTAAAATGTTTTAAAAGTTGTTTTTAAGGAGACACAAAATTTTTATGTTGAGGCTTTCAGGGGATCCTGAACCCAGACCCTCCATATTTCAAACCTTGCACATAAATATCATTAACCATAATGCAGGGTGGATGAAACCAGGCATTGATCTAAAAAGGCACAGCACAACTAATTAGGAAAGGATCCAAAATCACAAAAAAATAAAAATAACAAATAAAATATTACAATGGCTACTTTGCAGAATAATGTGCCCATTGTTTATGTTCACTAAACTGCCCAAACAAAACAGAGTAACGATAGAGACAGGCATCTACTGCATAATTCTGTACTGTAATTCTATAATTCTGTTCTGTGCTGCTGTACAAATTAAATGAGAAAAAGATGTCTATAGAGTAATGCTGTCTGTTGTAAATTACTACCTGTAATGGGGACTAAAATTATGCTCCGTAATGTTGTAAAATTAACTAAGTTAAGGACTGTACAAAAACATTTGTTTTTTGAAACTCCTTCTGTTAATGCTCTTTTGCTGGTCTTTCATTTTGATGTTGTGCATTTATAACATTTAGCATTTTGTGATAATTCTCAGTACAATGTCTTTAAAGAATACATTTAAAGTGCTTGCTTACAAGAAAGAAGCAGACTCTTGACAGTAAACATATGTACTAAATGAAATTTATAAAAAGACTCGGAGGCATTTTAAGTTCAGAGTTTTTAGGAATGCTTGTTTGACTGATAATAATTGCTGTACTTAATAATTTTACAAGCCGCTTCACTATTCCCAAACACACCCACACTCCTCTGCGTGCGAGGTCTACTTTTATTTTATTATTTTTATAAGAACTCTTTATTTTGACTCAAAGCATCACTAGGAAAGTTGTGTGTTTCACCTGAAGTAGTTGATAAGCACCATTGGCATTTCTATGTGTGAAGCAACATGAGTACGCTTCAGAAGTGTGGAGACAACAGGATCAAAGGGGAAATCCTGCTTTTCCGTGCACATGGTCCATCACTACCACCTCTTTCCCCCCTTCCCAGGATAAATATCTGGAGGATGGGAAGACAGGAATTAGATTTATGAGCCAAAGGCAAGAGATTTTCTTCTGGGAGGGCACATTTAAGTAAGCTTCACGAAGTCAGGCAGAGAGTTAAATAGAGAGAGAGCGGACCAGAGAGTAGAGAAGTGTCCAAGGCAGATGCGATAATCAATACAATAAGCGCTGCCTAGAATCGATACAAATATTTGCTGATCTTGGTCTGCATTCAGAACTACAGAAATGATCCAGGTTGTTTGGTATGAAATGCTACACTCTATTAGATTTTGTTATGGCACTAGTTATTTGATTAAAACTTTTTTAACCTTTTTTTCTGCTTGCATGTTTTGCTCTGTATTTATCCCTGGTCTGGGAACAGCTAGGTTAAATCGCTAGGTTAAAAAGCTAGGTTTGGGAGAGAGGATGAACTAAGAAAAAGTAAGAAATAAACTGCAATGACATTCATACTGTATATACAACTTAGGTGAGGTTAGAGAGAAAGCAGCTCACAGAAGCTATTGGACCATTGTCCTGGGTGCAAGTGCATTGCCACTTTGAACTGTATATACTTATAGTTTGATAAGTATGAGAACAGGCAAAGGAGAGTAGTGACATAGGTGTAATATATAACTGTGGATCTGAAGGAAAAGAGTTTGTGCATTTGTTAAAAGGTGATTTATGTTTTAAGGAGATGTCTCCAAAAACCTCCCTATCACAAAATACTGCCTGAGCAGTCAAAACTGAGACTGGCAATTTAATGTTGGACAGCTGCACTAAAAAAGAGATGAGGACGCTATAGATTGTGTCTGGCTGGAAGCAACGAAACAAAAAAACACCAAACTGTATATCTTCATAAGGACAGACCCCTCAATGGAGGGGCAAAGGAACAACTGCCATCTCTATCCAAAACTTGGGGTGAGCATTCCCTCCCTAATTCTAGAGCAAGGCTAGAGAAAAAATATAATACTAATAATGAGTTGAAAAGTCCATACTTGTTGCATTTGAGACTGTACAATATGTTGCTTCAGGCTACTAATGCTGCATTCAGACTGCAGTTAAAATTGACTTAATTTTGATATTTGTTTCATGTCAGATTTTTTTTAAATGTTCAAGTTAATTTTGCAAGTGATTGAATTTCATTGTGACTGTTTAACATTATCTACCTTGAACATAGCAACATTAATAAAAATTAATTTATCAGACAGATGCAAACTGATAGACAAGCAAGAACATATGCTACATGCTGACATTCATTCATTCATTTATTTTATATTGCTTATTTGAAGCTGGGTTGCGGGAGCAACGGTCTTAGCAGTGAGGCCCATATGTCTCTTTCCCCACCCACACTTTCCAACTCATACTGTGAGATCCCAAGGAGTTCCCAGGCCATCTGGGAAATATAATCCAGCTGGTTGCGCTTGTAAAACCTCCACAGGGAGGCAGCCAGGACACATCCATATCAAATGCCTGAACTACCACCGCTAACTCCTCTCAATGCTGAGGGTTAGCGGCTCTACTCTGAGCCTCTCCCAGATGTCTGTGGTCTCACTCTATCTGTAAGGGAGAGCTGTGGAGAAACTGAAACCTGGCTTGGTAAATGTGACACTGTTCCCCTAGCTGAGGAGTCACCAGATGGATACTCATTCCTTCATAAGTCTAGATGTAAGAGCCAATCTTAGAAAGTTAAAGTTTTGAGTTAAACTCATATTAATGTTTGCTTTATTTGAATAGAATATAATTTCTTCCATAGTCATAGACAATGGCATAGTCTTTCCCCCCTATAAGTTAGTAAGAGATAGAACCTTCTTGCTATAACTGAGAAACAGTGTGTTAATAAGCTCTTGTTGTGTTTAGAACAGGTCCCAGTAAACAGGGACTTGAAAGACCCATTTTCTACTTAGAAATGGGATAAGCATACAGTTTTCTGACCGCTTTGAAATGGTGCAGAAACGCTTTGAAATGGTTAGGAAACGTTTGAAATGGTTCAGAAATTATAAGTGATTAGTAACGATTTAAGATGCAACAAGATTAAGCTTAGAACTAAATTTTTCTTATTGTAATTTTTCTTTTTTTTGCTATTTTTATTTTCTTTTTTGTGTGAACTGCTTTTACTTTGAAACTTAACTAAACTTTTAAAAAACAAAGATATTTTGTCTGTGGCATCATTTCTGCGCGTCAGGCCTTTGTTGAATCCCATTTTTGTGTTGGAGCTGCTGAATTTTGGAAACTCTGGGAAAACGCAGCTACACCAGAGATTCTGGTCGAGGAGGAGTCCTTGGAATAATTCATTGTAACAAAATGAAAATCACTTCTAAAAATTTAGGCGACTTTACAACATTTGAGGCATTCATTTTAAATATTAAAACAGATTCCAATTCAATTATAGTGCTAGTCTACGGACCACCAGGGCCATATTCATTGTTCATGACTGAATTTAGCAACCTTTTAAGTTATTTTAGATCACTACTTAATTATACTTGATTTAGTCCTGCCCTTGCCAACACAACAGATTAAAATAAAGACAGTGTGACATCTAGATTGTAATTTTGCTTCAAAATTTATAAATACTTTGAGTAAGTCGAGTGTAATTGTAGAAAACCATTTACATCAGTTAACATCAAATGTAAACGTGGAAAACAATTTAGATCAGCTAACATCACATTATAATGTGACCTTGAGAGATACTCTGGATGCAGTGGCTCCCCTTAAAACAAAAGTGATCAAAGCACATAGAAACAATCCCTTGTAAAATAAAAACACTCAAGCTCTTAAATTAGAGTGTCAAAAACTGGAGCACAGATGGAGAACAACAAAGCTACATGTCTTTCAAATTGCATGGACAGAGAGTGTTAAAAAATATAAAAAGCTCTCTTTAAATATTCTTCAATAATAGATAGCAATAATAAAAATCCTCAGGTACTGTTTAGAACAGTGGCTAAGTTAACAAATGGGAATTCAGATCTGCAGTGCAAAATACCAACAGATATTAGCACTACAGACTTTATGAACTTCTTCAATGAGAAAATTAAAAATATAAGATCCCAGATCTCAACGCATCACAGTACAAACTGCATGCTAGCTTAGCAGACCCTGTCTCACATTGCATTCAGCACTTTAGTAATTTTAATCCTGTAACTGAGCAGGAAGTCTTAACTTTAATTTCTAAAATGAAACCCACTACTTGTTCCCTAGATCCAGTGCCAACAAAACTAGTAAAAAGTGCAATGGATGTTCTTGCAGCGGCTATTCAAAACATTATCAATAATTCATTATTGCATGGCACAGTAGCTGATGCACTAAAAGTGTCAGTCATTAAGCCATTACTTAAAAAGTCAGACCTAGACCCACACATACTTAATAATTATAGACCTATTTCAAATTTACCCTTTATCTCTAAAATACTAGAAAAAGTAGTCGCCAATCAGCTTCAGTCACACCTTATGCATTGCAATTTATTTGAGAAATTCCAGTCTGGTTTCCGCACTGGTCATAGTACAGAAACGGCACTGACGCAGGTTGTAAACGACATTCTGAAATCCTCTGATGAAGGGCACTCCACTGTAATTATGTTGTTAGACTTAAGTGCAACATTTGACACCATTGACCATTCTATTTTACTGCACAGGCTAGAAAATGATGTTGGGCTTACAGGCACTGTGTTCGCTTGGTTTAGTTCTTATTTATCAAATCGATTCCAATATGTACAGAAATGTGCTGACAGTACTCCATCATTATACACAGAACTGAAATATGGTGTTCCGCAGGGCTCAGTACTGGGACCTTTACTGTTTTCAATTTACATGCTTCCACTAGGATCTATCATTAGGAAACATAATGTTAATTTTCACTCGTATACAGATGACACCCAATTATTCCTTTCATTTTTTAGATCAAATGAAGTTTCTCCAATGTTGTCTTTAATTAGTTGTGTTAGTGAATTAAAGGAGTGGATAGATGAGAACTACCTATCTTTAAACACCGATAAAACAGAGATGACACTGGGACGAGGGAATGACGCTGATCACAACAATATTTTGTCATCATTTAACTCAGTTGGAATCACCATTAATTTTACTGAATCAGCCCACAATCTAGGAATTATTTTTGATTCTAGCATGTCATTTAAAGCACACATTACAAAGTTGTCCAAATCATGTTTTGTACATCTTAAAAATGTCTGAAAATTAAGGCGCTTTCTAAACAAACAGGATTCTGAGAAATTAATTCATACATTTATTTCTAGTAGGATTGACTACTGCAAAGAGGTGTTCACTGGATGTTCAAACTGTTCTTTATACAGCCTCCAGTTAATCTAAAATGCATGCTGGAAGAATTATTACAAGAACAAGAAAATATGAACACATAGCTCCAGTTCTTAAATCCTTACATTGGCTCCCGCTTAAGTGTAGGGCAGATTTCAAAATCCTCCTTTTAACATATAAAGCATTAAATGGCCAAGGTCTGGCTTACTTGTCTGAACTTATCATGACTTACAAACCAGAGTGCACATTAAGATCTCAAGATGCCGGTCTGCTTATGATTCCAAGAATAAATAAAATAACAGTGGGAGGTCGAGCTTTTAGTTACAGGGCCCCTGAACTGTGGAATGGTCTGCCTGCTACTATAAGAGATGCCCCTTTGGTCTCAGCTTTTAAATCCCAGCTGAAGACTCACTACTTCAGTTTAGCATATCCTGACTAGAGCTGCTGATTAACTGTACAGACTGTATCTCTGTTGTTAGTCATTAACACTAAAACATAAGTAACATGATTGTTATAATTTGTTACTAACCCTCACCTATTCTGTTTCTCTTCTCAGTACTCAAATGTGGCACTTGGTGCCACGGCCCACCTGCCAAGATGTTTTGCCTGCGTAAGGTAAAGTCACCCCTGATGGAGGATCACAGGAATCTTGGGGTAGAGGGGTCCTTTCATTGGATTGGGAATGGAATGGCCAAATGGGGGAGGCAGCTTGATTGGCTGAGATCTCCAGGACTCTAAACAAATCCAAATCATATTATGTGATGTCATCTACTGTTAAATTCTGCTCCGTACTTGTAAAATTTTTATTTTTATACTGTATTGAGGATTTGTTTTGTTCTGTGTATTGTACTGTATTGACCCCCATCTTTTTGACACCCACTTCACACCCAACCTACCTGGAAAGGGGTCTCTTTTTGAACTGCCTTTCCCAAGGTTTCTTCCATTTTTTTCCTTGTCTTCTTAGAGAGTCGAGGCTGGGGGGCTGTCAAGAGGCAGGGCCTGTTAAAGCCCATTGTGGCACTTCTTGTGTGATTTTGGGCTATGCAAAAATAAATTGTATTGTATTGTTTAGATCAGGGAAGCCATTCCTGTCAATTATGCCTCTTCAGGTTTCTCCATCGTTATCCATGTGGGCGTTGAAATCGCCCAGCGGAAATATGGAGTCCAGAGCTGGGACCCTTTCCAAGATCCCCTCCAGTGACTCCAAGAAGGCCTGGTACTCCAAACTGACATTTGGTGTATATGCACATATAGCAGGTAGAGACCACCCCTCCGTCACCTTAACCCACACAGAGGCAGCCCTCTTGATCTCTGGGGCAAACTCTAACATGGTATTGACAAGGCAGGGACTCAATAAGTAGCCCTCTCCCGCTTTCCACCTGTGCAACTCCAAAGTAAAGCGAGTGGGCGAACATTAACCCAACTATATCTAGTTGGTGGGACTCCGCCTCACCCACCAAATCTGGCTCCTTCCCCACAAGAGAGGTGACATTCTACATCCCAAGAGTCAATTTGTATATTTGGGTTCCAGCCTGCCAAGACTTCTGCCTTTGACCGCCACCCAGGTCACATTGCACTTGGCCCCAATTCTTCCAACAGGAGGGCAGTCCCATGTTGCATTTTTGGGCTTTGGTAGGCCCTCGCCTTTAGGCAATTCTCCCAGGCCTGGCTCCATGAGGAGGCCCCAGTAGCCCCATATTGGGTAAGGTACTCTTTTTAAATTCATGGGTTTGCTTCATTAGAAGGCTTTGAATCTTTTTGTCTGAGCCCTCACCTGGGACCAATTTGCCTTGACAGGCCTTACCAGGAGCACAGCAGCAAATTTATCAGCTCACCTTGCCAAGTGCCCAAAGATATAGTGAGTGAAATCATTACTGCTGGATCTACAAGTAAACACCCTTGGACATTAGAGTGGAGCCAGGACTGCTGAAGAATGACGTTGATGGGTTTCATGAAAAATAATGGTTTCACAATTTCAGAAGAGCAAAAAAGGCAGTTGATTACTTATGGCAACATCTGTCTGCAAGACTCTTTTGTGTTTGAAGCACAACATTTCAGAAAACGCATAGCAATTGGTTTGTATTCAGGCCTTAGCCTGAAAATATTGTCTCACTAAATAGAAGTGAAGTGTATTATAGGAAAGCTTAATGTCAAGCAGGACTTTAGGATATTTTGTATAGCCAGCCTGTTTGCAGCTTTGAGTAGCTTTTGATGCCCATGGAACACAGGATTAGCTTGGAAATAAAGAATTAGTACAGTTTTCAGTGTTCTGAGAAAGTGTCTGCTCTTCTCAACAAACAGCAATTGGTTTATATTCACAGGTTTCTTTTTTTTTTTTTGCATTTCACATTTCCCTAAAGCTCAAGTCTGTGTAACATGGATGAAAAAAATCACTAATTAGTAGCAGTGTAAATTAATTTTTGACTAGGTAGCTTGTGCTTGTGATGTTTTCCAGCAAGGGAAATATGGAGAACTTTTTTAGTGTGCCAGGAGCGAATATGAAGAGTGTAATCAGTTGTATCTTAGATGGCGGGAACAGCAGGGGATGGTATTTATATACTTATAGATGCTTATACTTTGAATGAAATCTGTCTTTAGTAAAACATTCAAAGCCTTAAGTTGTAGTCCTATTTCTGTTTTGAGAATTCAATTTTATTTTTCTGCCCCTCTGTCTGCTATGCTGCACCAGTTTTACGATTATTATTGTTATTATTATTAGTAGTAGTAGTATCACTAGTAGTGTCATAATTATTACTATAGAAATTATCATTGTTGTATCCCATAATTTTTTGTCCCCCATATTTTATTGACAACTTGATGCCCATGTTCCAGAATGTCATCTCTGTACAAGACTGAGTATAAACCAAAAAGTGGACCACAGTGAGAAGATATGGATAGAACTTCTAGCATGCGTGCTGTGTGTGCTTTAGCCTTCCTGATGATACTGACAGGCATTGCTTATTCCACTTGGATAGTGTGCCAGTGCTATTGAGTGCTGGTAACAGTGAGTAGTGCCCTGACACTTATATCTTCTATGATAATAATGGAATTACAATTACCTAATGTATTCCTGGGATGATATCATAATTAAATAAGGGGAATCGCATCCTAATAATTCAGAACAGAGCACAAGTACATTGATGTAGGAAATATGTTGTATTGCCATTTTAAAAGTGAGCGTGAAGAGTGCAAGCCAACTATCTGTTAGTAACTGTACTTGCAAGAATGAATAGGCAGTACAATTTATTTGACAGGACTGAGAAATTGAAAGGCAAACTGAAAAATCTATAAATGGGCTGAGTTAAAAACAAATACAGGTGTTATGAGGTTTATTTTTTTATTTTGTGATATTTTAATGCATTCTTTATGACAGATTTGGGTTCTGTTTGTGGTATTTAATACTGGAGGGCCCATATCAAACATTTAATTTAACTTTAAGTTTTTTTTGGGTTTTTTTGTTATATTTAATTAATGTATTACCACAACACCATTATTGTTTCATCAGTGCTGTCATTTGTGGAAGTTTTATTTATGGCTGGTGTGTTCCTTCTATCCAGAGATTGCTGTAAGTGTGCAGTGCATACTTTCATTAACGTTACTGCATAAAGATCAATGTCTTGCACTTCCTGATTGTCCTAGGACGTGGATTGAAACTGCAAATTTCAGCATGTGTGATTTTATTGCTACGCAATTCTGATGATTTTTTATTTTGACTTTTGGACTTTCTAGTTAGAAATTTGGTGTTTTAATGTTTTCAGTTGACAGATTTCAGGTAACAGTCCTTAGCTTGAAAATATTGTCACTATATGGAAGTGAAGTGTATTATAGGAAAGCTCAAAGTGAAGTGGGACTTTATAATGTTTGTATAGCCATCCTGTTTGCAGCTTTGAGTTGCTTTTGATGCCCATGGAACACAGGATTAGCTTGGAAATAAAGAATTAGTACAGTTTTCAGTGTTCTGAGAAAGTGTCTGCTCTTCTCAACAAACAGTAATTGGTTTATATTCGCAGGTTTTCTTTGGCTTGGTGATAAGAGATTGGCTTGGTAATAAAGAATTAATACAATTTTCACTGTTTGAAGAAAGTGTTTTTGTTTTTTCAGAAGAAAAAAAAAAGCCAGGTGTGTTTAATTTTGATCCAAAGTGAGGAGAGAGAGTGGCTGCCTTTAATTAAACTTTTTAAAAAGAATTTTCTCAGTTCAGTTTACTTCACTAGCTACTTTGTTGCAGAAAATGAGTTTTTTAGTTTAGCTGCTGCCCTTCTGACAGTTTGGTAAAGAGGCCAGGACAGCTGCAGAAATGGCCACTTTCTATATGAAGTTTAGTTGCTGGACATTTGGAAAAGAACCTCTATATCCATCAAGAAATCTTTCTTTTCATCTTTTGCTTATAGATATACTATCTGTAACCAAGGATTTGGACCATATAGGAAATGTCATCTCGATTGAATGAAGATTACATAAACCCATACAGGTGGTAACATTCTTTGGATTTCTTATATTTTCTACTATTGGTTATTAGGCAAATAAATAGGACTTTTAAGTAAAAGTTTGAAGCCAGTCTCTATATGATCATTGCACTTAGCTAGCCAAGTGCCACGATTGATCATTCCTTATCTAGCTGTGTTTTCGTAAGGGCACAAAGGGCACTTTGAGTAGTCCGCTCTTGAAGGCAAACTTGGTTGAAATAAAAGAATGAAAAAACAGCAAAGTAGCCTGCTGATAAAGTTCCTGGGATTAAATAAGTGGGGTACAATATGGACAGCGGGGCAGGTAAAAGGTTATAAGTAACAGTTGTATAGATGGTTTTGATGTTTCTTCCTACATCCAATCCCACCCAAATTAAGAAAGGAACCTAAGGTGTTAGTTGGTACCTTTCATGTTAAGTGTACATCACAGGTGATCTAGTAACATGGTAAAACAATTGGCTAGGCTCTGTCTTAAGTTTTATCCACTGGTTCTTTTTTCTTTATAAACTGCCTTTTTCATGTTGACAGTACATCAGGACAAGTAACTAGCCGAATCACCAAAGCCAATTTATCAAAATTCTAAGTCAGTTGTTACCTTAAAGCCCATAATTTTTATGGAGAAGAAATTAATCATTTTGAGACTGCAGGCACTATATTAAAAGCAGAAAACATATTCCTTTTTTACATGTTTGTGCTCAGAGAGATTACAATGTCCTGTAAATGAACTCTGTCGACACAAGGCAGTGCTGTAAAACTCTTTGAAAAGCAATTTTTTTAAGAGGTAGTGTTCAAGGCGTCTTTCTTCCTTTTAAAGTGTATTCACACTTTGTTTTATGATCTATATTATAATCTTAGATTAGAATGACCAGATATTCCATAGCTCAAATGTCAGGTTTCGGAGGAAGTGCCTAAAACCAGTTTGGCAAGTGATTCTCTGCAGGACTCTCTCGATCAACCCCCATAGGAAAGCCAGACTACCTGGCTGACAAGCATCAGCTCAACAAATGGTTTAGAGGCAGGTGTGTGCCCCCATAGAGCTGTTTGGGAATCGTTTGAATCGGAGGCCATTTTGTAGTTCGACACCCTTTTGGTATAAGGATTTGGACAAAAAAAGTATAAATTTGGTTGCTTTTCCCCTCCCTATCTCTCACTTTCACACCATCATGATGAAGTAGCATCTCACACACTATGAACTGAAAAGAAGACCACACTGAGAACCACAAGTCAGCAGCCATATTGAGACAGGCATGCGGCCTGTTCTGACGAAAGCAGACTAAAAATGATGACTTAACTAGAATCATTTTAAATAACTAACAAGTCTGTGTGCCGTCTGAAACTACACATCAGCATTTATCAGGTTGTATGGTTGCCAATATTCAAATGTACTTTGTTTATTCTTATCATTTTACAAATATTATCAATAATACAGCATCCATGCAAGTAATAGAAATTAAAATACTTATATCTCTAGTCAGGTCAGGTGGTCTGCATGTACTACCACCGTTTTTCATACTGTCGTTAAAAATTATTCTCAGACAATTTTTGTGACATTGATTTGTGTTTTTTAATTGATTTTCCATTTTGGAATTCTTATTTCATGTTGTTTAATAGACAGAGACCAAAGAGGGTTTTATTGTGAGATAGAGATTTGGGAAAAGCAAACTTAATGAGAACCAAGACATTGTTGTAGGGTAGCAATTGAAAAAAGGTACCTTAATCTCACAGGAAAGTCAACCATGTGCTCCAACAAATTCACTGGTTTAAAAAGAAATTTTTCATTTCATGATTGCATATATGGAAGCGGCACAGCTGTAAAACTCCCATCACATCAAACAGAAAACTACTTTAAGAACTGCTAGCGGTCATGTGACATCAGCGACTCTTTACTGTCTGGTAGACAAACTGCTAAAGCACCCTTGTCAAGTGTAAGGTGACATATCAAGATGACATTCTTAAGTATTTGGACTCTTCTGATTCCTTCATCCCTCCAAATGGTTGAAATACACATTACCACAAAAAATTGCAAATTCAGAGTGAGACAATAGAATTATCTGGGATAATCAAACCATTAATATCCAAAGTGAAGACACTCTGGTTATCTTCATAATACAAAAGTAAGAGGAATGCACAAGGCTTTGTGTGTTATTGTTCATATGTATATATGTCAGCTCACACGCACATCCCACATACAGGCACTATTTAAAAAGTCAATAACTATTATAATACCCATATTTATTAGATGTTGAATAAGACTGGTGAATTGGGAGAAAAACAACACAGATACATTTGTAATGTGCAAATTCCACACAGACAGCAGTTAGACAGTGAACAGAAGGCAAGTCCCCAAAGCAGTGTGTGCCAGCCTAATGATTAAGTAAGAAAATAAACAATACAATGCTAAAAGCTAGAAAAGCAAACTGCCTTAAACACACAAACAGGAGGACAAATAACAATATATAATATTGCTCTGAAATACATGCAGCTTTAATGGAAAAAAATCATTCAAAAGTTAAGATATAAGAAGCAAAGTCTCACAAATTAAAAAGGATCAAATTCAAAGGAGATAAGATGACCTTCATGGCAGTTAGTACATGTAGACCACCTGAGCGGACCCCATGATGTCAGTGGTACGGCTGTTTTTATAGTAATACCAAACAAGCAAAAAGATGACTAAATACATACATCTGCAAAGGGACTATATTTATGGTAGAATAATACATAAAAGTAAATATCTTTAAAATATTTCAACAATTTATTTGTGTTTCTGTCTTTATTTAATTATTGATTGATTTTAAATGAATAACACATTTTACACTTGACATTAATGTTTAAAAATAAATTAAAGGAAGCATATTAAATAAATATAAATGACAGAGAAAACATATATATGTTTAATACACCAAGCTAATATATCACTTCTGTAATGTTATCTTTTCACAGATCCAGTGATTACGAATTTTGCAAGGTGCTACAAACAACACACCAGTATTCATTATATTAACACAGTCCATCGTAGCCTTCACTTGCTGAATACCTTCTTTAAATCTGCACGTAAAAGTAAAGAAAAGTAAAGAAAAACACAAATGGAAAAAGATTGGTGTTCAAAGCTATGGCACAAAATGTAAATCACTAATATTTACATTAAGCTTTATTTACTAATATATACATTTAAATATAATATCCTGAAGATTTAGTTAGTACAAATTATTGTAGTGATTATTAAAAGAAAGCTACTCATAATTATATTTTCATTTGACATTTGCCAATTATAAAGAATCACCATATGCTCTTGTATCCTTTAAGTCCACATTTATTGGCCAGGCCCAGTAGAAACAAGTATGGAAAACTCCGAAGACAGCACACCTGTTCATATTGGACAACAATTCTTGGCATTTCTTGGAAATGTAAAAGAAAGCCAGTCTCAGAAGGGAGTCCACAAGAGGAATAATAAGAAAATGTAAAAACATACCAAACAGCAATTCACTTTCTGTACTTACAAATTAGTGATTTTTAATTTATATGTATAGTCATTATAGGAGGTGTTAAATGAGAGATGGGAGATAAACTTAAATAAACTACATAAAATAGGAGCTAAGATAAGAAAATCAAGTGCAGAGATGACAGATAGTAGTTAGAAATGTTAGAGTATTTTTTTAAATCAAATGTTTACTTCTTTTATTATCCCTAATCAGAATTCTATAATATATTTTAATGAACAGACAATGTTGCGCTTGGCTGTACCAAAATGAGTTTTAAGAAATATAACAAACATCACTATGCCAAGTCAAGTCAAATTTATTGTCACGTGTACATGAAACAATGAAGTTTGTCCTTGCATGTCTTCTAAGAAGGAAAATACAAACCAAACAAAATAAATTACTTATATATACATACATGCACTTTGGGGACAACTGCAGGGGTCATCAAATGGTAGTACTACTCTGAGTCAACGGTCAGTGCCTTCACCTAATATCTCTCCTCTCCTTCTATCTGCAGATCTGAAGATCAAAGGCTCAACAACATCTGGCATCACGTCCGGCTTCCGGTCACCTAATCCCACCCCTTCCTTTTCTTCTGCCTCATAATGGGCTCAACCACCATCTTGAGTCTGGCATTAGAAAGATGTTACTTTGATCTTTTGTTTAACTTGTTGTTTTTGTTATTCCACCAGTTATACGGGGAACACTATCTGATGTCCCAACCCTTGATGCTTTTGTTTGTGCTTTATTCATACTATATATGTACTGTTTGTTATGTGTAGGAACTGTCCCTGAATTTATTGGTGAGAGAGTCAATGGGCCTATAGAGTTGGGAAGATTGAAGGAGTGGGGAAAATGGCTGTGCATGATGACTGAGGTTCTTTATGCAAGTGTTGTATATGACTGTCACTACCCCCTGCATTGCTTTACACGCTGGGCAAGTGCCGTAGCAGGATGTGATGCACGTAGTGAGAATGAACTCCACAATATGTCAATTGATACAGAAATGCAAGTTGTCCTCAGATGCTTGAAAAAGTAAAGGTACTGATGGGCCTTTTTAACAAGGGATGAAATGTGTTGTACACAACACTTCAGTTCATCAATGGCAGTCACTCCAAGAAATTTAAAGCTGCTCACTCTTTCAACAGCATCTTCTCCAATGTGGATGGAAATGTTTTGTGTCTTCTGATTTTGGAAGTCAATGCAATTGAAAAGACTGAACTAGACAAAGTTTATTACATCTACTAACAGATATGCTCATTGATGATACATTGAGTACAATGAGTCAGAATGTTAAACATCCTAAGTGTGACAAGGTACATCTTATTGCACAAACCCTGCTGTTTGCTTGATAAGCAATATAAAAGCAAATTGCAGAAATACTGCATAGTAAGAAGCAAAACCCAAATTACATGTTATACCTGTCATGCTATACATGCAATATTTTCTTTCTTATACCATCTCCTTTATTTCTGCTGATGCCCAAACTGGGCTATCTACTAGACTTTTGAATTGTGTTGGCATCCTTCTGATAGGCTAAACTAAAACAAACAATTCATGTCTTCTTTGACTTGTGAAGATGACTGTGACACTTGGCACATCAATAAGTTCACTGACGTTACTCATCAAGCTGTTGTGTTACAGAGTGACTGAATGTTCCCTGTGTAAAGAGACATTCTCTTTCTGAAAGACACCCCTCTCAGCAGCACTGGATGATGATACTGATAATGAAGATAAGACTTGCTAACTGCTGCTTAGTGTTGGTTTTTCCTCACATGGGAATGACTGTACCGAAACTATGCAAATAAATGCTGTCAACACCATTATTTAACTGCAGAAATGTGTCTGTTAATGGAAAAGGTAACAATGAATGATTCATCTACCTGTATGTCTCTATTTCCCAGTAGTCATCTGCCTGTCTTCTTTGTGCCATAGTACTCTCATAGTAATCTAACTAAGGTATCCTGCTTGGTGGTATTTCTCTTGCTCATTTTTTTAAATAGAGAAAAGTGATTTTAGATTTATATCGGAGGCTTGTATAGCCGTGTATTTTAATCTAAACCTTGAACCTTCTAATCCAAAAGAATGCACTTTTGACCTTTGTTCATATTGCTGGTGACTTCATTCTCACTAAACGGTATTTAAGTGTCACTGATAATGCTGTCCTTAATAAAGATTAACAATGCTGTAGGAGACAATCTTAGAAAGTAATGTTAAAGTTAAACTTATTTAAGATTTTGCTTAAATTCAATAATAGAATATCAGTTTCTGATAGTGACCTAATCTTATACCCCATGCAAGTTAATAAGAAATAGAACTTTCCTTGCTTTAAATATAAAATGGAGTGTTAATTAAACACTTAGGAAACAGACTTACTGCTAGCATGGACTGTTAGATACATTTGCAAACAGGAGATTGGTATACAGTTTTCTGACAATTTTTATATGAACATTTGAAAGTACAGTACGACTGTATGAGCAAATTTAGAGAAATATAGAAGGTAAATAAGCCTTAAACAGAACTTTCTTAAACAAGAACTTTTCTTTTCTTTAATATTAATTCTTTCTTTATTTTTGTGTGAATCCTTTTGCCTTGAATTTTTACTAAAACTTTTAAAAATGAAGATATTTGCTCTGTGGAATTATTTCAACATGCATCACACTATTACCTGAATCATCATATGAAATAAACTAAAACCTGCAGAACTTTGATAATCTGAGACAAACACAGCTACAAGAGTAATTCATACTTATCAATGAAACTCCACCCAAACCTATCCTAATAATCTCTCCTTCAATAAAGACTTGTATGTCTCATCTGGTAGCATAGCCTTCATAAATGCTAGAATAGTATTTACTTCATTAACTCACAAAAATAATCTGTGTGATCATATCTGCTTTCAATTAGTAATAAAACATATTACAATAAATGTTTGTAATGCACCATCTCTTGGAATGACAGAGACACAGCAAGCAGACTAATAGATACTCAGACACACAGACACTTAGTCTTTTACTAAATTGGATAGGTGTGTTTCCTGGCATTACTTCACCCTTTTGAAATGACAGAACTGTAAATTTTACTATAATCTTGTCTGTGTATGGCCGTACAATGCAGAGTCACAGGGAACAGCAGCTGTTTAGCAAATTCATTGAGCCTTCTCTGACATGCAAGAGAGCAAGAAAACTCCATGCAGGGAAGACCAAAGATGACAACCATCGCCTCATTACTGAAGGCAGCAGTCCTACCACTATGGTACTATCAAAGTATAAAATGGTGACACAAAAACATATAAACTAGCAAAAGTGCATAGAAATAGCAATGTGAATACAAAACCAAAGGAATGTATAAAAACCCCAAAAATGTTGAATGTTTCCAGACAATATAAATAAACATAAATTAAAAAAAAAAAGACACAAGTTCACTGAAACTGATACAAATATTTACAATTGAGCAGGCTGGAAATCTTTATTAGAGCAAAGTTTGATACAAGTTATCCAAAACTTATCCATTGGGCACCTCAGAAAGTGGAGGAGCTCTCACTGATTTGTGTTAAGCTCATTTCACAC
Organism: Erpetoichthys calabaricus; assembly: GCF_900747795.2. Taxonomy (NCBI): domain Eukaryota; kingdom Metazoa; phylum Chordata; class Cladistia; order Polypteriformes; family Polypteridae; genus Erpetoichthys; species Erpetoichthys calabaricus. The sequence goes on from NC_041402.2 coordinate 91,756,965, forward strand.
ATTATCTGTAATCTGCTGACTGTGATGTGGCTCTCTATGTATCTGCTGCAGTTTATAATCCATTTTTAGGTGTGTTCACACATAATGTGAAAGCACTTGTCATGACCATGTCTGTCTGAACTAACTTGGTTCTCAGTGCACCAATTTAATTGAAATTTGGCATACTCATTCTTCAAAGAAATTTTTATTGAGATATCTTGACTGAAGCGTGATGTACATATTTTTGGAATTTCAAAATCTCTCATTAGCAAATATATATACTAATCTGTTTTAAAACAGAGAAACATTCTGTGCAACTGCAACTATGAATTAAAGCTACAGTTTCAAATTTACCCTGGTGGCATATTCATTTATTTATCAGCAAACAAAGTAAGTTATAATTTCTTATTTATGAATACAAGGTGAAATCTCATTATATGCTAAGAGTCTGGCTTCTGCCTCCACCCCATCACGTGGTTGTCTCTAAAGCTGTGCAGCATCTTCCCTGAATCTCAGACACAGCAACTCAGTTCTGTTGTTCCTACAAATCTACCTATGCATTTATGGGTGATGTAAATACACTTTAGACATGCCCATCCTTACCAACCATTGTTGGAAAACTTTTGTGTCAATTAAGAAAGCCAGATGTAGATGCTGTTACACAAATCACACAGAATATCCTGGATTACAAGACCATAATACAAGAAACAATTGCATTGAAGGCAGATTTCTAATTAAAATCATATGTCATGTGAATCAAGGTGTTTCATGGGTAATGTTTAAGGGCAGATTGATTAGACCACTTTAACCTAATATTAGTGATGAGTGAGTTACTTAAATTAAATTGAAGTAGTTTTGCTTTGCAAAAAGAGTCTTGAAATGTACACCTTTGACCCAGGAAGAAAAGTGTTTAGCATATATAAAAATCCTTTTTTCCTTATATTTTCATCTCATCTACAACTTTGTGGCAATGCCAATGTGGGGACAGTTTCCATTAGGCAGAAGAATTGCACTGATAAGAAGACAGCCATACCCATGTGTATAAAGTTTAAATAAGAGAAACAGCAAAAGCAGTATTTCATCTAAGACCTCAATGGTAGTGTATTTTTTCTCAACCACTTTGGAGAACAAAATGTGTGGACTCAATGGGTTATAGCTGTTGTCTAAAAGTACATTTTTTTGTCTCTTTGTGGGTTGTGTTTATATTTTCAAAAGACATTTTTCCACCATTTATTTCCATCTGGACCCTTTGCTGAGAAATGTATGAGTTCTAAGGGGGGGACACAATGTTGCTGAACCAATTATGGAGGAATATTATTTTATTTGCATTCACCCAAAAAACTTTAAAAATTCTAAATAAAAAATTATTTTATTGCATTTTGCAAAATTGAATAGAAAGTAAATTTTACTTTCAGTTTTGTGGAACTGCATACAAATAGAAAATCAGCTGTCTCACTCATCATTACCCATATTTTGTGATGATACACTTTACATAATCCTTGGAACAAGAGTCAGGGTGCCAGTCATTGTGGTGTAGCGCAACTGCGGAAAAATGCAGAAAAAAAATAACTCCTGGAAAGAAGAACTAGCAGTTCAGGTGGGTCGAAGTATTGGCAAAGTGCACCTGCTCTTTTAAACCCAAAATTCAGGAAATGGATTGTAACCTTTAATGTAGCAAAATTCCAAACCAGAAGATCAAGTGAAAAAGTCAAGTAAAAAAGAACTTGCTATAATTCTTAAACTGAGGATCACTAGAAGAGGCAAAAGCACTGGAACTACTAAAACAATCCCAGAAGTCACTAAGCATCCAGTGCTGGGCTGTAAAGTGTTGTGTGATGTGACATCTGGGTTGTGGCCTATCAACAGCTACTGAGAATGGTGATGTTATTACATAAACATAATGCCATTGTAGTAAATGAAACACATGACAATAATTATTAACAAATATCTAGAGGCGTTTACATATAAAAATAATCATACAGGGAGATTACCGGATGTCCAGAACCTTCCAAAATGTCAAAATGACTTTTAAACAAAATTAGTTAATGCCAAAAAAATGTATTTTTGTCTAAATCATAACAGCATACCACAAATATTTAAGATATAGGCATTTAGTGTTTGACTTTAAAAGTTTAGAATTTTTTTGGGGGTTAATCATTATTTGTTTCAGGTAAATACAGTACAGATGTGGTTAAATAATATGATTTTCTGGCATAAGTAAAACAAAATTACAAGACTTAAAAATGTTTGTTAAATCAGAACTGCAAACAATCCCATATATCAGTGAAACAATTCAAATATGTGATCATAAAACATGCTAAAATCTATAATCAAATCAAAAGCATTCTTTGCCAAATTAAGTGTCAGCAAAAATACGAGGTGCGTCATTTTGGCTTTCTTTCCACCCAAAAGGAATGGCATTTTGCTCATTACTCTTTCATTAAGACCACTTTCATTAAAATTTTAATGAACTGTGGATGGGTATACTGTACGTGTATCCAAAAGGTTTTTGCCAGTTCTGAGCTGATAGCAATGCTGTACATCTTTTGACTTTAAAGGAAAGTAAGCTTGAATGTATTTATCTGGTTGACCACAGGGTTTCTGGCCCATTTGTGGGAGATTCTGCTGAAGAGTTAGGACAGAACATGTGGAAACACAACTGTCTGCTTCAAAATTTCTGCTTGAGAGAGAACTTAATGATGTGGAATGACCTCCTTGTGTCTTGTTGCTATGCTCACTTTTACTGTGGTTTAAGATTTGCCAAATAAACCACCATACCTACTATGGCTTCACCTTTTTAGTATATTTGTCCGTGGCCCAGTTGTATTACCTCTTCACATGTTTTTCTGTTTCAGTTGCACATTATATGATAGATTATTGGGCTTCAGTTTGTTATTTTTGCTTAATCAAGCATTGAGCTATACTTGTATGTGTATAAAGATGTCACATTTTATTAACTGGGAAGTTGCGTACTACTAAATTAGCGTCTTTCTTTAAGGATGTACAAATATCTTGTTCTATTGAATCAGTCTTTGTAAAAAGAATGTTTGTAACTCTAAAATGTACACTTTTCTGTTGACATACTAATCCAGAAGGCATATAAAAATAAATATTTTTTGTGAACTCTTTAGATTTCCCAAGACTTTTGCGCAGTACTGTGTTTATTGCAGTTGTGTGGTGCTGGCCAGCACTAACTCAATGCACTTCTGCTCATTTTTGTTGTTCTTTGAATTAGCTTCCTGTTGAAAGAAGACCTTTTCACTAGATACAGTAGATACACTATTCCAAGCTAAGAAGAAATAACAATTAGGGTTCACAAATTGAAATCTATACAAATAAAATTCTGCACCTGTAAGCTTCACACTGTCAGTTGTGTTTATGGTAAATGCTTAATGTTGTGTAAAGCTACAGGATTTCTGCTATTTTTTCTAACATCTTATTTATTGCTGTTTTAGGTTTTACTTTTCTGGTGCCCATATTTCATTTTTATTAACATACACTGGCCCACATTAATCATGTAGCAACTGTTTTCAGAAAACCTAATACTAAAATACATTATATTAATTTAAAAAAGTAAAGCTACAGTTATGCATATTCATGAACATTATTGCTTTAACATCAATAAAGAAAATAACAGAATGTCTTACATGTTGATCTGAAAAGCTGTCCCATCGATCCAATTCCATTTTTCATTCTCTTTTCTCAATCCAATCCACGTTTGGCCCACAGTGTGATTCAATATGAAATTCTTTAAAAATAAAATAATGAGAATTACTACTTAATGCATCCTTTTTAGTTATGGCACCTTGTCCAGGGTTAGCTCCTACATTGCACACAAAGTTGCTGGGAAAGGCAATGGCTCCCTGTGTCTAAGAACTGGATAAGTGGTTCAGAAAAATCATCCATGCATGAATGGACATACTGTATTGTCTGGAGAATCAAATAGGTACAGCCACATTACATGCAAAACATAATACTGTTTGAGAATGACTGATAAAATGTATTTTCTATCAAACTAAGTCCAAAATGTCTTTGAACGCTGAAATTTCATTTTTCAAATATAATGTTCCTAACACTCTGCCATGTAGGAGAGGAGACAAGGAAGGAGAGTGGAGATTTTCTTAAGAGATTTTAGAAATCAATGTGCTTGACATTATGATTGCTGCAAATGCTATTCATCCTTCTTGTGTGTTCTATCTGATGAGAACATCTTTTAATCACTGGTGTAATCTACAAGAATCAGTTAAAGAAGTGAATTTGTGACTGGCTGTAGGCTGTAGCTGGCCTGCCTGTGAAATATACTGCAGAAGAAAAGAGAAGACTGTAACAGGAAACTCAACAAACATAGGTCAAGGCAAGAAATATCTGACTTGTCAATTTTCTGTACATAATTTCCTCTAGAATGTTCTTGGCCCTTCATTTTTAATCATAAAACATCTACATCCTAACCTGTTTGTTATGAATTGATCCACACTACTTACAGTTGTAATTTTTGTCTTTAAGGTAACATTCAACCTACAAATTGGCTTGTAACACTTTGTGAGCATTTGCTCTTGGGAAATACCATGGAAATTTATGAAATAAACATACAGTATACTACTAAAGAACAAATTATTTATGTATGCTACTAATGGTTACATAATGAACAATTACACTAAACAAAATATCTTCAGTATTAAAAATATAAGAGAGAATAGTCCTACCAGTTCCTCAGGTGTCTTGATCACTGTGAGGTTTGAATGTTGCTTCCTGCAGGAAGTGTTTGCATTATCCCAAGAGAGTTTCATTGTTGCAAAATAATATGATTTTCCATTGTGATTTAACCATTGTTCTTTCATATTCGCTGTAAGTTAGAAATAGCATAAAAGTAAATTAAGTATTGTTTACATAGTAGAAACCCTTGTTTAATGAAACTCAAAGGATTAGCATACAATGGAATATGTTTTACAAATGGAGTGCAGGAAGGTAACTCTGTAGTTTAAAGTCAGTTGATTAAACCACTAAACTACACAACAACTTGTAAAGTAACCTAAAGTGAAAAATCTACTTCACTTGTACTAGTTTACTCTCAGGTCCCCTTATGTAAAATGACCACTACTATGCCCATTCCTTTTATCTAATATCATACTTTTCTACTCTAAATTCATGATACTAACAATTTGTTGGTGAGTTTTCCCCTCCATTTACCACCTGTCATTAGATTTACATCATACAGCCTATCACACCCAGATGAAAACCTGCAAATGCAAATTTTAAAGATATCATAAAATAATATCAGGTAATTGTAAAATATTTCCTGGTGTCACTATTCATCTGCATGAAAATATATAAATACATACAGTATATTCAAGTAAGCATATTGAAAGAACATTAAGCATTTTCAAAGACCCACTCAGACAGTCTATTGCATGCCATTTAAACATTTGGTTACTTTGTGAACATTAGGCATAAATGTCCCCAATTGAAAAATCTCCACGCATGTTTTCAAATGCCAGAAGTAAAACCTTTTTTCCTCACAAAAATAAATAAATAAAAACCTACATTTTTGATGCACAGAATACAGGTACTGGATAAAACAATCAAAAGGTTTAAGGAATTTGTTGTGTTTATTTACTTCTGTAAATGATATAACAGAAAAATAATCTCAAGATATTCATTCAGCTGAGCTGAACAGTGATATTACAAAATTCTGGAACCCTTTTTATCTGCATTGTTCAAAAGAAATATGGATTTGGTGGTCTTTTAAGTGTAACATACTCCCACAGGGACACACTTTTTGTAATGTATTTATTTATACACCATATGAAACATGTATTTTTCAATTTTTGCATGTACTGTATTCATATTTTGCCAAATAATACAAAACAGCCAGTGAAGCATGCAGCTATTACCAGAGAATTAACAAAGGATATGTAGTTCACATATTTGCAGCCAAATCAAATATAAAAACTTTTAGTCAAATTTGGTGTGTAATAAGAATGAGTCTCCAGACATCATAAAGGTTTGGGCAGCCACCCGTATATTATGTCCCAGCTGGAAAAGTTTTGAAATATTTGAACAGAGATGTTCACAAGACTAAGTCCAAATTAGAACTGATTATTTGGAGGTAAGATGGCGGTTTTAAGGGCTGGGGAAGGAAATGATGTCATCTAGTCCAGAACCGGACGTGACGTCATCAGAGGTGCCGAAAGTAACGTCATCAGAGGTGCCGGAACCTGGTAAGATTTCCCGGGAATGGTCTGCAAGTAACTGAGAGAGACAGTCAGTACACTCTGCCACCCCCTGGTCTGGTGTAGTATTACAGTCTCCCAGGCCCTTTAGCTGTCTCCTAAACGCACGTGTGTGACAGGTGAAATAATGTACAAAGATGATACCTCACCACAGCTATGCATACTCCATGGGGGATAAAATGATGGCTATTGATTCAATTACCCTCCCTCACCACACACATATATATATACAAAACGATCTGCATCATCAGCAGTTAATAATTTTTTTGCAAAGTAACCAATAAATGCATGTGAGGTAAACCCCGTTTTTTAAATTCTCTGATTTAAATTTCAAAGCCTTACAATATTTACATACTTCAGACATATCACCTATGTCCATATATTCGATCTCTATTCGCCTTTTCGTTATTTCTCCAAGTAATAATTTCTTTGTTTGTGCTAATGCAATGTTTACTTTCTTTGTTTTGACACTTACGTTTTTTTCTGCTTTCATATTCTGTATCTTGCTCTGCATGTGTTTCGTGCCTACGTTTTTTTTGAGTCTTTTGAATTCTACTGTTTTCATTATCTATAACCTGCTCTGCAAGTGTTTGGCCCCCTTGTTTTTTTTTTTTTTTATATTTTTATTTTATTAATTTTCATTGTAATCATTCCATACAAACAGATCAATTTATAACCCAACAAAATTAAAGACAAATCAAACCCCACCCCTGAGAAGGAGAGCTTAGCTAAAGGAAAATTGCTTAAGGCTTTTTAATAAGGCAACATTAAACAAAGGAAAGGGAGAAGTAAATATATATGTAAATAAGAGATGGAGAAGGGAGTTAAATGCGGTAATAGTTATTTCTCTTATTCTAAAATAATATTGATTAAATCCTGCCAGGTTTTGAAAAAAATTTGTACAGATCCTCTAACTGAGAATTTGATTTTTTCCAATTTCAAATAATATGAAACATTGGTTTCCCACTGACTTATAAGAGGAGAATTAGGATTCTTCCAATTTAACAAAATAAGTCTGCGTGCCAAAAGTGTAGTGAATGCAATCACCATTTGCTTGTCCTTCTCCAATTCAAGTCCATCTGGAAGAACACCGAACACAACTGTTAATGGGTTAGGAGGGATTGTGACCCCAAGGCTGTCTGAAAGGCACTTAAAAATTTTTGTCCAAAATAATGTTAATTTGGTGCAGGCCCAGAACATGTGACCCAGTGAGGCAGGAGCTTGGTTGCAGCGTTCACAGGTTGGATCCTGCCATGGAAACATTTTGAACAGTTTTAAGCGAGACAGATGAGCTCGATATATAATTTTTAGTTGAATAATTCTATGCTTTGCACATATAGAACTCGAGTGAATTCTCTGCTTTGCTACCTTCCACTCCTTTTCTGATATATTGATTAAGAGATCTTCTTCCCAATGTCCTCTTGGATCTTTGAAAGATAGGGACTCTAATAAAGATTTTATATAATGCGGAAATAGTGTTTAATTCCTCGAAATTGAGCAGTATTTTTTCCAGCATTGTGGAGGGTGCAAGGTGGGGGAAATCGGGCAATTTCTGTTTAACAAAATTTCTAATTTGAAGATAGTAAAAGAAATGTGTAGCTGGGAGGTTGAATTTTGAACGTAATTGTTCAAAAGATGTAAATATGTTGTCTATATAAAGATCTCTGAGCATTTTAATCCCAAAACTTTTCCAGGTATTAAAAACTGGATATACTTGCGAAGGTTGAAAGAGGTGGTTCTCTTGCAGAGGTGCCACTGATAAAAGATTTTCCATCTTAAAATGCTTTCTAATTTGGTTCCATATTCTGAGTGAGTAAAGCACAATTGGGTTATTAGTATATCTGCAATAACTTGCATTTATTGGAGCGCAGAGCAGGGAGTATAAAAAAGTACTGCAGGATTTTACTTCTATTGCGGACCAAGCCTGTGTATGCTCATTTATTTGTGTCCAGGTTTTTATGGCTTGTATGTTTGCTGCCCAGTAATAAAACTGAAAATTAGGTAAAGCCATGCCACCTTCTGCCTGAGGTCTTTGTAGGGTCGCTCTTCGGATACGTGGGTGTTTTGAGTTCCAAATGAATTAGGTTATTGTTGAATCTAACTGTTTAAAAAAAGATTTATTGATATATATTGGAATGTTTTGAAATAAAAAGAGAAGTTTAGGAAGGATATTCATCTTAACAATGTTAATTCTTCCGGCTAGAGTGAGATGAAGGGTTGACCATCTATGCAAGTCTTGCTTAATTTTTTCCATACAAATGGCAAAATTTTGTTGATAAAGAGCTTTATGTTTACTTGTGATATTTACCCCTAGGTATTTAAACTGATCTGCTATGGTAAAAGGTAGATTGTCTAATCTAATATTATATGCTTGTGAATTCACTGGAAAGAGTATACTTTTATTCAGATTAATTCTAAGACCAGATATCTTTTGAAATTCTGTTAGTGCTGTTAAAACAGCAGGGACAGTGTTTTCTGGGTCTGATATATATAAGACCATATCATCTGCATATAGAGAAATTTTCTGTTCCAGTCCTTTTCTGACAATCCCCTTTATCTGATAAGAATTTCGGCAGTGAACCGCCAGTGGTTCAATAGCGATTGCAAACAACAGTGGCGACAAGGGACATCCTTGTCTGGTACCACGTTCTAGTTTAAAGTAGTCTGAGCAAATGTTATTAATACAAACTGAAGCTTCTGGATTGGTATACAGTAGTTTGATCCATGCACAAATATTCGGGCCAAACCCAAATTTCTCCAATGCAGTGAAAAGGTAATTCCATTCAATCATATCAAATGCTTTTTCTGCGTCTAATGATAGTAATATCCCTGGGGTGTTTGATTTTGCTGGTGAATATATAACATTAAACAAGCGTCGGAGATTGGAAGATAGGTGTCGGCCTTTAATAAATCCAGTTTGATCCTGTGATATTACCGAGGGCAGCACTTTCTCCATCCTTCTAGCTAGGATTTTTGAGAGTATCTTAACATCATTATTCAGGAGTGTAATTGGTCCCCCTTGTTTTTTAACCTCTTTATGACGTTTTCCTTTGTTTTCTACTCTTTGTCCTTTATTTCTGACCTTGCTTTGTCCTGCTATTTTTTCAATTACACCTGGTCCGTGATGATTATTTTCCCTTTTTTCGAGTAATAATTTCCTTTTGTTTGCGCTAGTGTGATCTTTACTATCTTTTTCTGATACTGTAGCGACCTTCGCGTCCAGCTCGAAAAGAGAAGAAGTTAAAAAAAAAAACAGACAGACGCACTAAAGTCTCACAAAAGTTCACAAAAGAAAAAGAACGCTGACTTCGTAACCCCAAACACAAACTTTTAGCACCCACTCCAACCCCCTCCTCCCATCCCGGGACCACCCCCCTTACCGCATCAATAAATACCCCGCTGTCAGTCTTCCGTGCTGTACTCGGCCCTCCCTCAATCGAACCTAACAGTCAATCCAAAAAAAAAAGGCTTCAACCTGGAAGGGATGCTACAATACTTTCAAATTTTTCTGCTTTCATATTATTTACCTTTCTCTACATGTGTATCACACCGTCGTTTTTTTTGACCTTTTCCAATTCCACTGCTTTCATAATCTCTAACCTGCTCTGCATGTATATAGCGCCAATGTTTTTGAACGTCTTTATGAAGTTCTACTTTGTCTTTCACTCTTTGTCTTTTAATTCTGAGCCCGATTGCACGTGCTGTTTTTTCAATTCCACTTGTTCCGGGCTGATTATTACTTTCCTTATTTTCTTAATTTGCACCGCAATTATTCTTTTTCTTCTTTGCATTTTTTTTACTCTCCAATGCTATTGAGTCTCTTTTCTCAGCGCTGCTCTTTCTTCCTCGCTTAGTCGTTGACATTTTATCTATAACGTATTGTCCTTATACGCTTTATATGCCCTGAGAGCCCTGGATTTGTGTGTGCTCAAAGCCTTGACACGACTGAATGTTTTGCTGCCCGTGGTCTTATTTGGTTGTAAGTAGGGCGTGTCTTGCAAGAATCTCATGTTCCATGTCCCCGCGAGATGGTCCTGGGTCAATCTCTTGGCACAGAGTCTCATGTTTAAGGTCCCCGCGAGACAAAAGAGACTGGCCACAGAACGTCTCATCTCCCTAGTCTTTCTCTCCCAGGATTATTTTTTTATTATATATATATATATATATATATACATATATATATATATATATATACATATTAATAAAAGGCAAAGCCCTCACTGACTCACTGACTGACTGACTGACTGACTCATCACTAATTCTCGAACTTCCCGTGTAGGTGGAAGGCTGAAATTTGGCAGGCTCATTCCTTACAGCTTACTTACAAAAGTTAGGCAGGTTTCATTTCGAAATTCTACGCGTAATGGTCATAACTGGAACCTGTTTTTTGTCCATATACTCTAATGGAGGAGGCGGAGTCACGTATCGCGTCATCACGCCTCCTACGTAATCACGTGAACTAAAAACAAGGAAGAGATTTACAGCACGAGTCAAACGCGGGAACAAAGGTAAATGACGTTAATTTTTGAGTGTCTTTTAATACTGTGTAAGTATACATATTAACACATGTGCAATTAAACGTGTGCATTTACGGGGTGATTTCTCAGGCTTAAAAGCTCGCCTTTTACTAAAAAGGTAAATGCAAACTGTTTTCATTCTGAAGGGCACAAACCACGTTAGATTTCAGACGTTAAAGGCGCAAAAATGTCGGTACACCAGATAAATAAGCGCAACATATTATCAGTTGTATTGTATGCTTACAATACATATAGAAATGTGTTAATCGTTAACTAATATTATGGGATGGTGTTTTTCGACTCGCGCCTTGATTTAAACGATTGCATTTCTTGGTGGGTTTGCGTAGCTTATTGTCAATATCTTTACACCTCATTTTAAGACTTAATTTAAAAAGGTTTTCTTTTCTTCTTAATTAAAATTTAAAAGCAATACTTCACCGCTGCTATGCCCCTCTAGCGCTGACGTCCGAGGTTCGATTACCGTAAGCAAGTGCAGTGAGTGTGTACGCCTGATGAGCCAAGAATAAGGGGGAAAGACGTGTCGCGTACTCTTTGCATTATTTGACAGTAAAATATTTTCAACCATTCTATGATCTGCTTCTCACAACTGAAGGCACCGTGGCTGATGTTACCTCACTTGCTGGCCAACCATAAGCGTTACCTGGTAGGTAACCAGCCACTCACTTCACTCCCTTACGGGAATCGAACCTCGGACGTCAGCGCTACAGGCAAAGCCCCTAAAATTGCGCCACGGCGTGTGGTTCGTTTATTTGACAACATGTAGATCGGGGTAATTACATTCCGCGCCACGGCGTGTGGTTCGTTTATTTGACAACATGTAGATCGGGGTAATTACATTCACGGCATTTGTAGTCTGATTCACAATCTGATTGTATGGGTGGTTACCTACCAGGTAACGCTTATAGTTGGCCAGCAAGTCAGGTCGAAGTGATCACTCGAGTGAAGGCAGTTTCACAAAAAAACAGATCCTTAACAAACTGTTATTAGTATATTTTCCCTCAATTTAAAAAGGTTTTCTTTTCTTCTTAATAAAAATTTAAAAGCGGTACTTCACCGGTGCGAAGCGCGTGGATTTGACCGACTGACACATACAGACATATTCATGAGTGCAGGTACTTCGGAGAGAAAGCACCGTGTAAACCTAAAGTTTAAATTAAGTTCATAGACCTACAAAAGGTTGCCATTCATTTGAGGCAAGATTGCTTTTCTTCTGTACAACTATACGTTGCATTTTCAAGAATGTGCTTCCACGGCTTCGGATATAGATATATATATATATGTATGTATGTCTATATATAAATATGTAAGCTTATAAGTACTGCCTTACTTCTCTTTAAGAAAGGAAGATGTAATGATACTTGATTTAAACGATTCCATGTCTTCCTGGGTTTGCTTAGCTTATTGTCAATATCTATACACCTTTTTTTAAGACTTATTGACTCAAATGGGCTTTCACGAAAAAAGTTAGGGCTTTGCTACAGGATACACCCTCCACAAGTTAAGCAAGTAAAAATAAAATATATATTTCTGTTTTATTTAAACCTTTTAAGTTCGTATGCATAGCCCCATTTGGCTGTTTTATTTTTTTTTTCTTTCTTCAGTAATATTTAATCTCCTTAAAGAAAAAGAACATATCCATTTTACTTTTTTTGTATCTCTTTAGTAATATTTTACTGTAAAAGGATAACCAGTATTTAAACCTTTTATTTTACTTTATAAATTTATTTTACACAATGCTGAAAAATTAATAAGAAAGCTACATATTTTGGCAGCTGCTGCTTTAATTTTCAATGAAATGAAAAAACCTCTCCAAGAGAAAACGTCAATGAAGAAGAAACCCTCATTTATAAAAGTTTGCTGCAGATGACTTAACTGAAAATAAATGAATAGTTCCTATGTGTATAATACATATTTATCTATTTTACTTATGCCTTTATTCCAGCAACTTGCAACATCTGAGGTACAATTTGTTACATTACTTTTGTTTTTTGCAGCACAGGCAGGTGAAGTGACTTCCTCAGGGTCACACAGTGGTGTCAGTACCAGGATTTGAACTGACAAGCTCCGGGTTTACTGAAATATTACTGAAGAAAGAAAAAAAACGAAAACGGGCAAATAGGGCTATGAATACAGATGTCCATCCATCCATTATCCAACCCGCTATATCCTAAACTAGCAAAATACCCGCGCTTCGCAGCGGAGAAGTAGTGTGTTAAAGAGGTTATGTAAACATATATATACATAAACATATATACTTATATACATATACACATATCTACATATATACATATATATATATATATACATATAGACATCCACATATATATACATATATCAACATATATATACACATACATATACACACATACATACATACACACACACACATATATATATATATATATATATATATATATATATATATATACATACATATAGCAAAATACCCGCGGTTTGCAGCGGAGAAGTAGTGTGTTAAAGAGGTTATGTAACCATATATATACATAAACATATATACATATATATACATATCTACATATACACAAATCTACATATACATATATATACATATACACATCCACATATACATATATACATATACACACATTATATATATATATATATATATATATATATATATATATATATATATATATACACATATACAAATTTACATATCTACATATATATATATATATATATAGATATAAATATAGACATACATATATACATACATACATTCACACATATACATATATACATATATATAGATATAAATATAGACATACATATATACATACATATTCACACAT